>NC_133327.1:450481598-450671598 GCF_042186555.1 Aquarana catesbeiana
ATGAACACTGTGCAGAGGTCTCACTACACTAACTTGTAGTTTTAGCTGAACACTGTGAGCAGGACGCACTGCACTAACTTGTAGTTTTAGCTGAACACTGTGAGGAGGACGCACCACACTAACTTGTGGTTTTAGCTGAACACTGTGAGCAGGATGCACTGCACTAACTTGAAGTTTTAGCTGAACACTGTGAGGAGGACGCACCACACTAACTTGTAGTTTTAGCTGAACACTGTGAGCAGGACGCACTGCACTAACTTGTAGTTTTAGCTGAACACTGTGAGGGGGACGCACCACACTAACTTGTAGTTTTAGCTGAACACTGTGAGCAGGACGCACTGCACTAACTTGTAGCTTTAGATGAACACTGTGCAGAGCTCGCAAAAAAATAACTTGTAGGTTTAGCTGAACACTGTGAGGAGGACGCACTGCACTAACTTGTAGTTTTAGCTGAACACTGTGAGCAGGACGCACTGCACTAACTTGTAGTTTTATCTGAACACTGTGAGCAGGACGCACCACACTAGCTTGTAGTTTTAGCTGAACACTGTGAGCAGGACGCACTGCACTAACTTGTAGCTTTAGATGAACACTGTGCAGAGGTCTTACTACACTAACTTGTAGTTTTAGCTGAACACTGTGAGCAGGAAGCACTGCACTAACTTGTAACTTTAGATGAACACTGTGCAGAGGTCTCACTACACTAAATTGTAGTTTTAGCTGAACACTGTGAGCAGGACGCACTGCACTAACTTGTAGCTTTAGATGAACACTGTGCAGAGCTCGCAAAAAAATAACTTGTAGGTTTAGCTGAACACTGTGAGCAGAACGCACCACACTAACTTGTAGTTTTAGCTGAACACTGTGAGCAGGACGCACTGCACTAACTGTAAATAGTCTAGCTGCCTGACTGTGGTACTAATAGGATCAAAAGAACACCAGCAATTTTCTTCAGGTAGCTGTAAATACTGTAACAAGACAAGCCTGCCTGTCAGTAAGAAGATAACAGGAACGGATCTAGCTAAACTGAATACAGTGTATATATATATATATATGCAACACCTGGGATGCATATATGTACACAATACACTGTAAGTGCAGCTAACTCACTGATCCTGCCTAATCATCTAACTCAAATGAAATGACACTGTCTCTCTGTCTATCTATCTCTCTTTCAACACTGGAACACACACTACACAGGGCCGCCATGCAGGCGGCCTTATATAGTGTGGGGCGTGTTCTAAACCCCCTGAGCCATAATTGGCCAAAGCCACCCTGGCTTTGGCCAATTACAGCTCTCTCTACCGACGGCGCTGTGATTGGCCAAGCATGCGGGTCATAGTGCATGCTTGGCCAATCATCAGCCAGCAATGCACTGCGATGCCGAAGTGAATTATGGGCCGTGACGCGCCACACGAATTTGGCGCGAACGGCCCATAACGTTCAGAATTCGGCGAACGACCGAACAGTCAATGTTCGAGTCGAACATGGATTCGACTCGAACACGAAGCTCATCCCTATTCATCATCACCAAAACTTTCAAACAAGTAATCATTCTTGATATTTTTGAGACAGCGTTTTGAGTATTTAGCTGAAACAAGGAAAACATAGGACACAATGGGCCTAATTCACTAAGAAAAAAAGTAATTACTCTACATCAAGTTACTCCCAATTAAGCCTCAACTTGGTGAACATGCAAATGGAAAGTGAGTAAGTGAGCATTAGTAAATTCCAAATCAGCATAGTCGCGGTTTGTGTGTGGCTATTTATTTATATTACAATTATTGTGCATAGTTTGTTTTCTTCTTTTGCTAACAAATGTTGTTCTGAATGATGATTGCAGAGTAATGTCTGCTATTCCAGAAGGTTACATGTATTTATCATTTACAGTTACATGTCTGTTATAGGTTATTTTTTTTTCATGTTACATTTCTTTTTTAGGAGACTATAGAGTTCTAATTATCTATGTTCATTCTTTAATCATACTAAGCTATTATGCAAGTTTAATCATACTCAGCAGATTGGCCTAGTGGTCTGCACTCATGAACAAAAAGCACTTTATACAAATCTGTAAGATTCACTTCTTCCTTCTACCATAGTCCTGGGCCACTGTAGATCTAGAAATGTCTGTGTCTCAAGTAAATCTTACAGATTTGTATACACATATGGTTACCTCATTACCGCAAGGTAAGAGGCTATTGCTACCAGTGTGTGTTTTTGCACAAAGATGAGTTTACTATTCCTTGGCACCTTGTGTTTGCATCTTGATGTCCTTTGCACACAGAAGAAAGGACTTTATTGCTGTTTTGCACTAATTTATTTGCACTCTGCACTGAGAGACTGTTTGCTGTTTTTTTGCACAGTTCATTTAGCATT
Source organism: Aquarana catesbeiana (assembly GCF_042186555.1). Taxonomy (NCBI): domain Eukaryota; kingdom Metazoa; phylum Chordata; class Amphibia; order Anura; family Ranidae; genus Aquarana; species Aquarana catesbeiana. The sequence continues at coordinate 450,483,975 of NC_133327.1, forward strand.
TTGCACATTTACTATATATTTGCACTAGGGATGAGCATCGAGTTCGAGTCGAACTTATGTTCAACTGGAACATCGACTGTTCGCCAGTTCGCCGAACAGCGAACAATTTGGGGTGTTCACGGCAAATTCGAAAGCCGCGGAACAACCTTTAAAAGTCTATGGGAGAAATCAAAAGTGCTAATTTTAAAGGCTTATATGCATGGTACTGTCATAAAAAGTGTTTGGGGACCTGGGTCCTGCCCCAGGGGACATGTATTGATGCAAAAAGAATTTTTAAAAACGGCCGTTTTTTCGGGAGCAGTGATTTTAATTAAGCTTAAAGTGAAACACTAAAAGTGTAATATTCCTTTAAATTTCGTACCTGGGGGATGTCTATAGCAGTGTTTCTCCACTTCAGTCCTCAAGGCGCCCCAACAGGTCATGTTTTCAGGATTTCCATTATCTTGCACAGGTGATTTGATCAGTTTCACTTCCTTAGTAATTACCACAGCCGATTCATCTGAGGGAAATCCTGAAAACATGACCTGTTGGGGTGCCTTGAGGACTGGAGTTGAGAAACACTGGTCTATAGTATGCCTGTAAAGGGGCGCATGTTTCTCAGGTTTTGAACAGTCTGACAGCAAAATGACATTTCAAAGGAAAAAAAGTCATTTAAAACTACTTGCGGCTATAATGAATTGTCGGTCCGACAATACACATAAAAGTTCATTGATAAAAACGGCATGGGATTTCCCCACAGGGGAACCCCGAACCAAGATTTTAAAAAAATTGGCGTGGGGGTCCCCCTAAATTCCATACCAGGCCCTTCAGGTCTGGTATGGAATTTAGGTAGGGTAGGGGTAGGGGATGCCCTTGTTTCAGCTCCCCATACACCTCTTATGTCTAAGTCACCCTGTGTTATCCTGGCACAGGGTGAGTGAGAAAATATATCTTGGACTACTTAAAATGGGACAGTAATGTTTGTCCACAATATCTCCCAGGATGTATGTAGAGACTATTATTGGTTTGTTGATTCTGAACTCAACTTGTTAATTGAGTGAGCTGATCACATTAGCCTCCAGGATGGCTAGGAGACGAACAGTCTACTTCTACTATAGTTGTTGATGACTAGGCTGAGGAGGGGGGAGATTGTTGTTTGTATTGTTAATTGTAATTAGCTCCTGCTATTGTGAAAATGTCCTGTGGTTGTACTTATGACAATGTATAATGTACTGTGTGAAGCTCAGTGACCACAAGTCTGGGCAAAAGGTCATGTTAGATAATTAGCTCATGTTAATTAGGTTACAGGTGTATTGTTAGAGTAATATGAGCAGGAGGAGGGAACCTCATCTTCTACTGTATATAAGACTGTATTCTGGTTCTAATAAAAGTTAGTCCATGTTAGCATCTAAGCAAGTCTCCCCTTGTTTTGTGCTTGGGAGCAGTTGGAATATCTGATATCTGAGTCCAGACTGGGAGGAAGTGGTATACTGATGGAAGCACTCAAACGGAGTGTGGGACGTTCCGTGACAATAGGGTTCCCTGATAGGGCCTGGGGTGGGACCATGCTTAGAGGAGAGGTTTTAAAACCAGCCAGGTGTGAGTGACTGGCCTCTTAGTCTGAACACATGAGGCGAAGGTAAGCTGACAGAGAAAGATTACTGCATAACCATGACACACAGGAGGGGGTGTTGCGGTACACCTTGAAAACTCTGGAGCACTTTTGCACTTTTGTTGGATTGGAGCACATCAGTCACTTTCTATGGACTTTGATTTTTGTTATTAATGTATTGTTTTTTTCCTTTCACTTATGTTGTGTTTGCTAACGCTGTAAAATTCATATTATTATTACTTTGTTCAAGTGGTCAGCACTTTGTGTACAGCAGCTGCATTTATTATTTTCACTTATTGTTTGCTCTAATTTTAGGTTATGGTTAAAATATTTGTTACACTATCATATTTGTAACACCAACAGCGTGAGTTTATATATTTAGTAATATATTTGTATAGTGTGTAGTGTTGGCGTGGATAGAGAGATAGCTTGATTTAGATTAAGCAGGCAGGTTATTTAGTTAGTGGCAGTGAATTTGATATATATATATATATATATATATATATATATATATATATATATATATATATATATATATATATATATATATATATATATATATATATATATATATATATAGTATATATACAGTACACCCCTCACATTTTCGTACATTTTCTATTATATATTTTCATGTGACAACACTGAAGAAATGACACTTTGCTACAATTTAAAGTAGTGAGTTTACAGCTTGTATAACAGTGTAAATTTGCTGTCCCCTCAAAATAACTTAACACACAGCCATTAATGTCTAAACCGCTGGCAACAAAAGTGAATACACTCCTAAGTGAAAATGTCCAAATTGGGTCCAATTAGCCATTTTCTCTCCTCGGTGTCATGTGACTCGTTAGTGTTACAAGGTCAGGTGTGAATGGGGAGCAGGTGTGTTAAATTTGGTGTTATCGCTCTCACTCTCTCATACTGGTCACTGGAAGTTCAACGTGGCACCTCATGGCAAAGAACTCTCTGAGGATCTGAAAAAAAGATTTGTAGCTCTACATAAAGATGGCCTGGGCTTTAAGAAGATTGCCAAGACCCTGAAACTGAGCCGCAGCACGGTGGCCAAGACTATACAGTGATTTAACAGGACAGGTTTCACTCAGAACAGGCCTCGCCATGGTCGACCAAAGAAGTTGAGTGCACGTACTAAGCGTCATATGCACCAGTTGCCTTTGGAAAATAAATGTGTGAGTGCTGCCAGCATTGCTGCAGAGGTTGAAGGGGTGGAGGGATCAGCCTGTCAGTGCTCAGACCATATGCCGCACACTGCATCAAATTGGTCTGCATGGAAGGATGCAGGACAGTGTCTACAGTTTCTACTACACTTCCGGTGGTGTACACAGTATACAATACAATGTAGTGTAGTGTTGCAAAACAAAAAATACATCATGTCCGGAAGGCCACCAAGGAGAGGCATACGCTCACAGGCCACTACAAGAGCGCAAGCAGCATCTGTGTCTACAGTCAACAGTGGTGGTCGTGGACATGGTGCATCCTCTGAAGGTGGCCGTGGGGCATGCTTGTCCTTTTTTTTTGCTGCTGGGGAATGTGCTGTACCTCAGTGGCAGGTTCTAAAACGCCATTTCTTTTCACGGAAGGCCATTCCGGCTATCTACCGGCATGTGAAAGGCAGTGTTTTGGCCTAGTTGGACAGGGCGGTCAGCAGTAAGGTTCGTATTACCGCTGACTCATGGTCCAGCAGGCAAGGGACATTACCTTTTGTCATGGTTATGCAATAGAGTTTGTTGATCAGCATACCTGTCTCCATGTGTTCATCTCTAGAGACCAGCTGACCCTTACCTGACTGCTTTTGTAACCTCTCCTCTAAGCATGGCCCCACCCCAGGCCCTATCAGGGAACCCTATATTAACCTGTGCACTGCAAGCCAGCAGTGCTGATCAACCATTGTGTGTTAGCCTCTGTGTGTGTACTTGCTGTTTTTCCTACATCTGATTCCTGTTACCGACTTTGGCCTGTTCTTAACTATTCCTGTCTGCTCGTGGCCCTGACCTTTGGCGTGTTCCCGACCATCCCTGTTTGCCTGTGACCCTGAACCTTGGCGTGTACTCTGTTGTCCTTGTCTGCTTGTGGCCCTGACCTTGGCTTGTCCCTTACTTTCCTTGTTGTTCCAGCCTGCTGCCTCCTTCCTCTTCTCCTGTAGTCTACTGTGAGCGTGAGCTGTGAGACCCTGGGGGCCGCGACCTGGAGCCAGACTGCAGCGCAGTCCATCCTTACCATTAAAGGCTCTGGTGAACACCTGCTGGCTCTTAGACTCCGCGCCCTGGGGAATCTATGCTCTAGCTCCCAGTGGGATCTGTGTCAGTGATCCAGTAGACCTGCTTCCTGAACCTCCCAGGGTTCAATCCGCAGCAGTCAGCCATAGGGTCCACTACCTTGTGGTGCACTCCTGATCCCAATGGTGTGCATCTGTCACCCAGCCTCTAGGTGACCTGACAGTTTGATCAGCCATGGACCCAGCTGATGTGCCGCTACCCGCAGATGATCCGCTGCAGGGCTTAGTTCGCAGACTTGAGACCCAGGAATCGCATCAGACCCAAGTGATGCGATTCCTTCAGGATTTGGCATCCCGTTTTGAACAGGTTCAGGCCTTATTAGGACCCCCGGTTCAACAACCTCAACCTCAACCGCTATCTGCTGCTGCACCTATCGCACCAGTCGCAGCCACACATTCATTACAACTGCCAGCTCCGGCCCGTTTCTCCGGGGACTCAAAGGCTTGCAGGGAGTTCCTTAGCCAGTGCACGATTCATTTTGAACTTCAGCCCCAAAACTTCCTGTCCGATCGGGCGAAAGTAGCCTATATTATATCCCTTCTGTCCGGCGAGGCGCTAGCTTGGGCTGCCCCTCTGTGGGAACTGAATGATCCATTGGTTTCTATCCTGTCTGATTTCTTGAAACTTTTTCGGAATATCTTCGAGGAACCGGGTCGTGTCTCCTCAGTGGCTAGCGCTCTTTTACGTCTCAGTCAAGAGTCCGCTTCTGTGGGACAGTATGCTCTTCAGTTCCGTATCCTCACAGCTGAATTGAGCTGGAATAATGAGGCCCTAGTTGCAACCTTTTTACATGGCCTCTCTTAAAGAGTGAAGTATGAATTAGCAGGAAGATCCCTTCCTGCTGATCTGGACGGTGTCATTACCTTGTGTAACCAGATCGATATTTGCTTTCAGGAGAGGGCCCTGGAAAAAAGACACCAGCACTCCCCATTCCTTAGGCAGCTTGAGCTCCCAGTCCCTTCTCTTCGATCTGAGGAGCACCCCCTGCCCGCTGAGGAACCTATACAACTGGGCTGGACCAAGTTGTCTCCTGAAGAACGCGCTAGGCGCAGAACTCTGGGCCTGTGCCTCTACTGTGGGGCCAAAGGTCATTTTCGTGACACTTGTTCTCTTCGTCCAGAAAAACGATCGGGGCTAATACATCTGGAAGGTGGAGTATTAGACCCTGAAGTATCACCTTCACCTTCTCGTCTTCTTCTTTCTGTGTTCCTTCGTGTCGGCGCTTCCTCTCGTTCGGTCTCGGCACATCTGGATTCCAGAGCCATTGGCAATTTCATGGACTGGGAAACTGCGTCCTCCATGAGACTTACCCTTTTGCCCCTTACTACGCCTTTGGTGGTCTTGGCGATTGATGGCATTGTTCTCCCAGGGGGCCTATCTGCTTCCAGACCCTCCCTGTTAAGATGTCGGTAGGGACACTCCACCAGGAGTGGATATCCTTCCTTGTCTTTCCAAAGGCTTTGTCTTCTATCATATTAGGTCTTCCTTGGTTACGGCTCCATTCTCCACATGTTGACTGGACTGCTGGACAGATCTTGACTTGGGGTTCCTCCTGTTCCTCCTCCTGCCTACTCAAGGTTACCCCAAAAGAGAATACTCCTGTTGCCACCATCCCAGTATCTTCTGCTCTTCCCGCTGCGTATAGCGATTTCTGGAATGTCTCCTGCAATAGTCGGGCTGAGGCACTCTCTGGGTCATGTGGTACTCTGGATGAGAAGCCTACCTGTGAACCTGAGTCGATCAGTCACTCCAGTTTGCATGGCAATTTCTCTTTGCCTGTCCCTGGACCCCCTTGGACACACACCCAGGCTGACTCGTCCACCAGTTCCACAGTCGCTACGCCCTGCGATGCAATTCTGGTGGTCGCTGCACCTGGCAATGCTATTCAGTCGGCCTCTGCACCAGTCCAGCCTATGCCCAGTGAGCTTCCTGCTTCTTGTTCAGGACCTTCTGTAACCTGGCCTCACTCTACTGCTACTACGTCCGTTCAAACCTGTTTAAGAGGCTCAATCCATCCTTTGGATAGACTGCCTCATTCGGCCAGGTGGGGTTTTCAATCTTTTGTTCAGGGATCTCTGCATTCTGTTTGTGTTTCAGCTATCCAGCTTAACTCTTGTGACACATCACCTTTTAACCAACCTGACCTCAGGTATCCACTGACCTCTACCCAGTCTGATGGTCCTGTGTTGGATGTCCAGCACATCTTTAAGGGTCTGGGGGACCCTGCTCAGACTTCTGATGGTCTTCTCGTGCCCTTACCCATTTTTAAAAAGCCTTTAGTCCTCAATAAGTCCTTTCGTCCTCTCCTTACCTCGGTTCCGGCCTCTGAGGATAATCTAAAGTACGAGGTTAGTCAAGTTTTGGATTCCCGGCTCCGTAAAGGCATTTTTCAATATCTCGTACATTGGAAAGGGTTTGGTCCTGAGGAGAGGTCTTGGATCACTGCATCTGAGGTCTTTGCTCCTCGTCTATTGAGGAGGTTCCATCTGGAGTTTCCCTTTAAGTCTGGGCACAGGCGGGGGAAGGGGAGGTCTTAAGAGGGGGGGTACTGTCATGGTTATGCAATAGAGTTTGTCGATCAGCATACCTGTCTCCATGTGTTCATCTCTAGAGACCAGCTGACCATTACCTGACTGCTTTTGTAACCTCTCCTCTAAGCATAGCCCCACCCCAGGCCCTATCAGGGAACCCTATATTAACCTGTGCACTGCAAGCCAGCAGTGCTGATCAACCATTGTGTGTTAGCCTCTGTGTGTACTTGCTGTTTTTCCTACATCTGATTCCTGTTACTGACTTTGGCCTGTTCTTAACTATTCCTGTCTGCTCGTGACCCTGACCTTTGGCGTGTTCCCAACCATCACTGTTTGCCTGTGACCCTGAACCTTGGCGTGTACTCTGTTGTCCTTGTCTGCTTGTGGCCCTGACCTTGGCTTGTCCCTTACTTTCCTTGTTGTTCCAGCCTGCTGATTCCTTCCTCTTCTCCTGTAGTCTACCGTGAGCATGAGCTGTGAGACCCTGGGGGCCACGACCTGGAGCCAGACTGCAGCGCAGTCCATCCTTACCATTAAAGGCTCTGGTGAACACCTGCTGGCTCTTAGACTCTGCGCCCTGGGGAATCTATGCTCTAGCTCCCAGTGGGATCTGTGTCAGTGATCCAGTAGACCTGCTTCCTGAACCTCCCAGGGTTCAATCTGCAGCAGTCAGCCATAGGGTCCACTACCTTGTGGTGCACTCCTGATCCCAACGGTGTGCATCTGTCACCCAGCCTCTAGGTGACCTGACACCTTTCCTCCATGGCACACTGGGTAACTGCTGGCAGCTGGGAAGGATGCAAGACAGGGTCCAGTGTTGTTGGAGCTTGTTCAGCCACCACGCCTCCAAAATTCTAGTGGTGATTCTGCCAAAGCTCTCTCCTCCACCCCCTCCTCTTCTTCTTCCTATATGGCCTCTTCTGCAAATTTGTCCACTGAACCAGCGGTGCTCCATAAGCGTTCAAGGGGCTATGCAAGCAGTCAGGCTAAAAGATGTCATGCGCTGCTTGAGTTGGTCTGCCTAGGGGAAAGGATCCACACTGGGGCAGAGATTCTGTCAGCTCTGCAGGAGCAGGCTCAGAGGTGGTTGATTCCACGCCAGCTTTAGCCAGGAATGGTTGTAAGCGACAATGGCACCAACCTTCTCTCCACCCTCTGACAGGGACACTTGACCCATGTTCCATGTTTGGCACACTTCCAGAATTTGGTGGTGCAGCGGTTCTTGAGCATGTACCCAGGCTTACAAGATCTCCTAAGGCAGACCAGAAAAGTCTGTGGTAATTTCTGCCGGTCATACAATGCCAGTGCTCAACTAGCTGATATTCAAAGGGAATGCAACCTGCTCACCAGCCGCCTCATTTGTGACAAGCCCACTAGATAGAACTCAACGTTGGCAATGCTGCAGCAGCTGCACACACAGCAGAAGGCCATCAATGAGTATCTGTGCGAGTATGGCACCAGGACAGGGTCAGGGGAGCTTGGCTTCTTTTCACCGCGCCAGTGGCTACTGATCAAGGATGCATGCACTGTCCTGCCCCATTTGAGGAGGCCACAAGAATGGTGAGCAGCGACAATGCATGCATCAGTGACACTGTCCCTCTAGTCTTCCTGTTGGAGCCCACACTTTGTGGAATCATGGGCAGGGCACTTGAGGCAGAACAGCGGGAGGAAGAGGAGGACTACCTTACCTATCAAGGCCCCCTGTATCCAGACAGCATTCCTGCAGGCCCGCCAAACACACAGGAAGAAGAGGAGGAGGAGGAGGAGGAGGAGGAGGAGGAGGAGGCAGAGGAGGATTGTGTCAGCATGGATGTAGAGAATAGAATTCAGCAGCAGTCTTCAAGGAATGGTTTTCAGTCCCCAGAAACCCAAGGAGTTTTACGTGGCTGGGAGGAGGTAGTTTCAGATCATGTGATCCTTAGTGACCCTGAGGACTCAGAATCGATTGCCTCTGCAAACTTACGGTGCATAGCCTCCCTGATTCTGCAAAGCCTGTGAAAGGACCCTAGGATTTGTGGTATCGAGGAGAGGGATCATTACTGGCTGGCAACCCTTATTGATCCACGTTACAAGGGTAAGGTTTCAGAACTCATCCTGCCTTTGCAGAGGAAGCAGAGGATGAAACATCTTCAGGAGGCCTTGAAGAAAGGTTTGTGCAACACATTTCCAGACCCTGGGAGGTTACAATTTCCTGGTGCTGGACAATGCATTGCTGAGGCTTAATTCTGTCAGAGGAAGAGCGGTGGAGAAGGTGATCGATGCCTTTAAACAATTTTGCAGTCCTCAGCGCCAAGGTCTGATCGGCTCAAGTAACCATCACCAGCGTCTGTATTACATGGTGCAGGAATATCTGGGAACAAGAGCAGACTTGAAGACCTTTCCAACAGAGCATCCACTGGGTTACTGGGTCTTGAGGGTGGACCACTGACCAGAACTTTATTAATATGCAATTGAGCTACTGGCCTGTCCTGCATCCAGCGTGCTTTCTGAACGCACATTCAGTGCTCCTGGAGGGTTTGTAATGGATCAAAGAGCGTGCCTTTCCACAGACTCTGTTGTTAGGCTCACATTCATAAAAATGAATCTTGGATCAAGCATCTGATGCTGATGTAACTGATTGAATTTGCTATGGATGTGCGATTCCTTGAAGACTTCCTATGCTGACTATCCTATTCCTCCTTAATCTTGATGATGCTAGCTTCCAACAATATTTTTGGTTTAGTGCACCACCACCACTGCCCAAGGTCCAATTTTTTTCCCCTGTTTAACAGGGGCATGTAATTACAATTTTTGATATAATATTTCAACGCAGGGCCCGTTCCTGCACTCAACAAAAGTAACTGTGAGGGCTTACAGTGTTGTGGCACAACCACCACCACCATCAAAGGCACAATTTTTCTGCCCCTGTTTAACAGGGCCTATTCCTGCGCCCAACAAGAGTATCTGTGAGGGCTTACAGTGTTGTGGCACCACCACCACCACCGCCCATAGCCCAATTTTTCTGCCCCTGTTTAACAAGGGCATGTAATTAAAATTCTTGATATAATATTTCACAGCAGGGCCCATTCCTGCGCTCGACAAGAGTAACTGTGAGGGCTTACAGTGTTCTGGTACCACCAACACCTAAGACCCAATTTTCTGCAGAGTATATAGGGCAGGCCGTATAGTATATATACTGCTGTTCAGAGTATATAGTGCCTGGGGGACCCCCACATCATTCTTTTAAAAATTTGGCTGTGGGGTTCCCTTTACTATCCTTACCAGACCTGAAGGGCCTGGTATGGATTTTGGGGGGACATCCATGCCTTTTTTTTGTATTTTTGGTATTTTTATCTATGTTGCTGGGATCCGACAATACATTACAGCTGCAAGCAATTTTAAATGACATTTTTTCCTTTAGAAATGTAATTTCTAAAGTTTAGGCCAATATGTATTTTTGTAAATATTTTTGGTTAAAAAAAATCGAAATAAGTGTATATTGATTGGTTTGTGCAAATGTTATAGCACCTACAAAATAGGGATAGATTATGGCATTTTTTTTTTTTTTTTAGTAGTAATGGAGGCGATCTGCGATTTTTGTCAGGACTGCAATATTGCGGCAGACAGATTGGACAGTTTTGACTAGGGATGAGCTTCGAGTTCGAGTCGAACTCATGTTTGACTCGAACATTGGCTGTTCGCAAGTTCGCCGAACAGCGAACAATTTGGGGTGTTTGCGGCAAATTCGAATGCCGCGGAACACCCTTTAAAAGTCTATGGGAGAAATCAAAAGTGCTAATTTTAAAGGCTTATATGCAAGTTATTGTCATAAAAAGTGTTTGGGGACCCGGGTCCTGCCCCAGGGGACATGGATCAATGCAAAAAAAGTTTTAAAAATGGCCGTTTTTTCAGGAGCAGTGATTTTAATAATGCTTAAAGTCAAACAATAAAAGTGTAATATTCCTTTAAATTTCATAGCTGGGGGTGCCTATAGTATGCCTGAAAAGGGCGCATGTTTCCCGTGTTTAGAACAGTCTGACAGCAAAATTACATTTCGAAGGGAAAAACCCATTTAAGCCTACTCGCGGCTATTGCATTGCCGACAATACACATAGAAATCATTATCATTGATAAAAACGGCATGGGAATTCCCCACAGTGGAACCCCGAACCAAAATTTAAAAAAAAAATGACATGGGAGTCCCCCTAAATTCCATACCAGGCCCTTCAGGTCTGGTATGGATATTAAGGGGAACCCCGGCCAAAATTTAAAAAAAAAATGACGTGGGGTTCCCCCTAAATTCCATACCAGACCCTTCAGGTCTGGTATGGATTTTAAGGGGAACCCCGCGCCAAAAAAAAACCAGAAAAAAAAAACCACACTATTAGATTTTCTGCAGATTTTTGTCTTCAGATTTACCAAAACCATATAATATGATGTCAAACCTTTAATGCCCCGTACACACGGTCGGACATTGATTGGACATTCTGACAACAAAATCCTAGGATTTTTTCCGACGGATGTTGGCTCAAACTTGTTTTGCGTACTCACGGTCGCACAAAGTTGTCGGAATTTCCGATCGCCAAGAACGCGGTGACGTAAACCACGTACGATGAGACTAGAAAAGGCCAGTTCAGAACCAAGCGCGGCACCCTTTGGGCTCCTTTTGCTAATCTCGTGTTAGTAAAAGTTTGGTGAGAGACGATTCACGCTTTTTCAGACTCTTGGCTTTCAGATCGTTTTCTGCCGTTCAGTTTGTGCTTGTGGGTTTGTATCTGTTCTTCAGTGCGTGCAAGCAAGTTCCGCGTAACTTAGTCATTGTGTTCTTGTTCGTTCGTTACTGTTTTTCAGGTCGCTCTTCACAGGCCTTGCTGTTCTTCAGTGCGTTCTGTTACTTCGTTCTGAGCAGTCGACCGTTTTCTAGCCATGTTGCGTATGCGTACTCCTCGTAGAGTTCGTGCTGTGCGGGGGCTTGGGGTCCTGACCTTGACACAAGTGCAGTCCATGAACAGGGTGGGGAGGAGTTCATGGACCAAGAATTGGTTGCTTCAGCGTGACAAGTTCTCTCATATGCCTTTGCTCCGTGAGATCCGTGAGAATAATCCTGATGATTTCAGGAACTTTCTCAGGATGACGGACCCCGTGTTTCACCGTTTGTTGGCTTTGCTGACCCCTTATATTAGCAGGCAGGATACCTGCATGAGGCAAGCCATCACTCTGGAGCAGAGGCTCATCGCTACCCTGCGGTATTTGGCGAAAGGGAGAAGTCTGCAGGACTTGAAGTTCTCGACAGGCATCTCTCCCCAGGCTCTGGGTATCATTATCCCAGAGACCTGTTCTGCCATCATCCAGGTCCTGCAGAAGGAGTATATGAAGGTAAGATTTTTATCCTTTAATATCACATTTTATTGTATTGAATGTTTGCTAATGTAATGTATTTCTTTCCTCATTCCCTAATTACCATGATTGTAATATGCTGTGAATGTCCCCTTTGTCCTCATGCATGCTGGTTTTTTAGGTAATTAATTTTGTAGGTCCTTCATACAGATTGTCCTTCACTAACCTCCCCAACATGGTCTACGGGCCCTATATTCACCTCATGTAGTCACTTAACAATGTATTTTATCAGCTCCATAGTAGTGCTTTACCCCAAACACCCCCTAAAATGTTTTGAAATGTAATTTGTGCTTTAAATTCAGGCAGAGTGCCTGAGGCTTTTTTTTGTGATGTCCCCAAATCATTTTTAGTAACCCTCCCTCCCCCAACTGCTAAGTTAGCTGATACCAATGCTCTATCTATCCTCAATCATCTATCTGCTGACTTTGCCAAACCCATACACACTATACCCATCTCTTTTGTGGTCAGATTTATGGATGAATTCCCCAAAGTATGTAGTGCAGGGGCCTGCCTGTATACTTTCCAATGGTAGTGTTTAAACATTTTAGATCCTATTATTATCTTGATAGGTAATAGCAGAATGTCCAAATGTGCTCAAATGTGTACAGTGTGTATTTATATCTTTGTATTATGACACTTCTTACCTATCCAGTGGGCTACCAATAGTGTAACTAAGGGGGGGCTGTTCCAAGTAATACCCTGTATTTAGGCATTCATCTCTCAATGAAGTGAAGAGGGTTACCTGTCCAAGATTTCCCCACCCCCCATAATGTTAGAAATGGTCCATGAGAGGGGGGGGGGGATATGATAGGTGTACCTTATACTTTGGTGTTGTTAAATTCCCCTTAATAAATGCTATCTGGAGGTTGCCCCAGAATGTTTGTGCCTAATCTGCTTGCCATGTTTCTGAGCAAAAATATTAATATTTATTTCTTTTCCTCAACAGTTTCCTTCCACGCCACAGGAATGGCAGACTGTGGCCTCCCACCTTGCCCAGCAGTGGGACTTTCCTAACTGCGGAGGGGCAATTCATGGGAAACACATCCACATCATCCTACCACCCAACTCGGAGTCGTACTATTTCAACTATAAGGTGTTCAATAGTATTGTGATGTTGGCGGTGGTGTCGGCTAATTACGACTTCGTGAATGTGGACGTGGGGAAGAATGGCCGGATGTCCGATGGTGGAGTCATCGCCCAGACGGAGTTCTACAGGCGTCTCCAGAATGGCAGCCTTGACTTGCCAGCTCCAGAGGACAATGTGGAAGGACTCCCATTCGTGTTCGTTGCTGATGAAGTGTTTGCGCTGGGGGACCATCTTATGCAGCCATTCCCGATGAGGACCCTCACCTCGGAACAGAGGGTTTTTAATTACCAGCTGGCCAGAGCCCGAAGAGTGGTGGGGAACACATTTGGAATCCTGGCCAGCCGGTTCCGCCTATTTCTGACACCTATCCATATGGCGGAGTATAAACTTAATCATATAATCATGGCGTGCTGTATTCTCCATAACTTTTTACGGAAACATTCGGCCAACTATGCTGGCTCAGTTGGGCCTGAGGCCGGAGTGATCCCTGAAACCACACTGACGGCGATTGAAAGCGGCCGTCCTGGCTTGCCCTCTCTGAGTGCCCGTGATGTCCGGTTATGATACCTGGAGTTCTTTGCGGGTAGGGGGGCCATCAATATGCCTGCAAATTTGTGAAGCCTTTTTCAAATAAAAATGCAAAAAAAAGAAATTCTTTGTGGACATTTACTGCTTGTGTTTGTTTTAGCTGAGCCTGACAGCAATGTGGGGAGTCCTGTAAATTGCATGATTGTGTAACCTTATACAAAGCACTGTTGGCTGTTATATACTAAAGGCGTATACACTTTTTATACTACAAGTGCTCTTGAAACTGCAATGAAAATGCTCTTGTAGTGCAAAGAGGATTTGCCCTTAGGAAATAACCACCATTTTTTACGAAAACAGCAATTACATCACCACAAAAGTGTTGTAGCGTTGAGACAATAATCCACACATTCTTGATTAACAAACTTTTTAATACCTGCACAATCACATGTGCATTTAGAAACGGTTTTTAGAACAAACCAACATGTTTGTTGTATAACAATTTTTGGGGTGGCATTATCAAAAATAGAAATGTCCATTTACGATAAAACAGGCCTGTGTAAAACCAACAAGAAAGACAAAAAACTTGAACTTACAAAGTTCACATATGGTAAAACCTGAAGGCAATATCAGACATGAGTATAGGAACTGTGTTTGATATTGTGTTCAGATGGGGTCAAATCACCCCTTGAAAAGCCAAATTTGGAAGATGCACACCAATTTACGAATGTCAACATGTGCTAGCTGCCATCACGGGGGATCAAGGGACATGTTTTGGGGGAGCAAGCCCTTCCTCACCGCTACTTTATTATTGAGGAAGGGGTTGCACCCCCAAAACGCGTCCATTGATCTCCCGTGATGGCAGATAGCACATGTTGGCACACTGTGTGCATCCTCCAAATTTGGCTTTTCGAAACATTGCAAAAATATTTTAAACATTGTACCACACAAAAACAAAAGTGATTTTGTGGGGTATTAAATTCGCCCCAAAACATCAATGATGTTATTATTTTTTTGAATAACATCATTGATTTTTGTCTTGATGTTCTCCAATTCTAAATTACACCCCATGATCTCCCCGATCAGGATCTGGGCACTTTCTGATGTGAAAGGATCTCGATCCCTAACAACACGATCACCTAAAAAGAGAGAAACCAAACAAAAAAAGGTATCAAAAATCTGCCAGCATCCATCTCTTACCTGAGTCTGTGGTCGCAGACACTCACCTGTTGTGGTGCCAATTTCAACCACATCTTCTTCCTCCTCCTGCTCCACTTGGGTTGGGGGTATTTCACCTTCTTCCACAGGTCTCTGGTCTCCTCGGATGAGGGGTGTCTTCCGAGTCTTTTCTCCCCTATGTAAAACAAAAATGGTATAATTAGCACACAGTGATTTGATGGCAGAACTATAAATAGGAAACATTGCTTGGAAGTGGGGTACAATTGTCAATTTTAGCAGAGTTCCAAGATGTCGCTTTTTTATTGTCCTTTGTCAACCTGCAATACTTTACCTGTTTAGTACAAGCTTCAAAGATGGAGACCCCCCCATAGTATACACTGGAGCACCTGTTTGCCCCCCCTAATAAAAATGGTGTTCTTGTGTCCCACACTAGTGCTCCAGCGTCCAGATGTGAAAACAGCTGCTCAGTGTCCTCTCCTTTCACAGAATCTAGTTTGCATTTCATTCTAGTAACAAACCCATCTACACAACCAAATATTTTGCATCCAAGTAGGCCCTAAAAAATGTAGGAAAATACATATGGCCTAAACAATGGTGTTTTAGAGGGCGAAAAAAAAAATGTTTGATACGAACGAATAATGGGCCCATGAACATTAAAATTGACATTTTAAACTGTACAATTAAGAAAAGCATATGGAGCAGCACGAACGTAATAAAGACAAAAAGAATAGGAACACAGCACAACTACTTACTTTTTTGCAGCACTCTCCGGATCTTTCGGTACTGCTCGGGCTCTCTTAATTTTAGGTCCGACCACCGCTTCCTGAGCTGATCTTTCTATCGTCGTACCCCGAAATTCCTGTGCAGACTTTTGACCACTTTCGCCATGATCTTGGCCTTTCTGATATTGGGGTTGGGGTAAGGCCCATACTTCCCATCATAGTCAGCCTTCTTCAGGATGTCCACCATCTCCAACATCTCCCCAAAGGACATATTTGTGGCCTTAAATCGTCTCCTTCTGGATCGGGACGTGTCCGGATCCGGGCTTTCCTCCTCCTCCGACTCCTCGTTGCCATAATTAGCACGCACGTGCTCTGACTCCGCCATGTGCTCTTCACCCACCAAACGAAAAGGGGCAGGGAATAGACTAGAAAGAACATCAGGGGCGGGTGGAGTTACACGCATGCGCAGTGTGTATAAAGCGTAACACGCGTGCATAGTACGTACGATCTGTGAGTGGACGAAGGAGCATTGGACGCGCCTATCATAAGAACGAAGGTAAGAGACAAACTTGTGCCTATACTGCTTCTAGATTGAGGCCTATATTGTAACAAGATTAGGAGAGTTTTGTCTGACATTAGGCTTTGTCTTGTGTTGTGTCTTGCAGTGAACATGGATATCTTATTAAAAGATAATGACTTCATGTCACTATTCATTGATATGTTAAGGGAGCTGCCATGTCTGTGGGAGATCAACAACCCACATTACAAGAACCAAACAAAGAGGAAGGCAGCACTGGATAAATTGTTGGAAATTGTGAAGCAGGTGATCCCCACGGCAGACATCACATTTTTGAAGATCTTAATTGGTGGCCTGAGGAGCACATATGTAAGGGAGCGCCAGAAAGTCCAGGATTCGCAGAGATCCGGAGCACCAGATGACATCTATGTCCCCAGGATGTGATACTATGACAGGCTGCATTTTCTGGCAGGCCAGACTGAACCCAGGTCATCCCTCTCCAGTCTTCCTTCCACGCTTCCTTCCCCTCCAGCTGAGGCTTCTGATGCCCAACCTGGGCCTTCCAGGCAACAACATGTGGAGGAGCCCAGATTGAGCCAGGTATAGCATTCCTCTAAATATTGCTGGTTGTCCAATCAATGATGTTAACTAGATGTTAGTTTGGAGTACTAATTTAGGATTGTGATTGATGATGCAAAAACTAAAACCATGTCCCTTTTTCATACACAGGGAAGTCTCAGCCAGGAGGTGGCTGGGCCGAGCCGCCTGCCTGATATGCCGGTTCCTCCCCAACACCTGGAAAGAGAAAGTGGCAGGAGGAGGAGTGCCCTAGAGGAGGCTGCCATAGGACTCTTTTGAAGGGCTACAGAGGTCCTGGGAGCACCACACACCGTGGAGGAGGACATTGCTGCCATCATTGCCTCTAAAATGCAGAGGATGGAGGAGGGACAACAACTCATGTGTGAGTCGCTCATATTGGAGGCTCTTAATAAAGGTATGAGGGGTCAAATTACATCTCAGACACACCTTTGCGAACTCACAGATGGTCCTCCTCCTCCTCCTGCAGGTCCTCCTCCTCCTTCTCCTCCAGGTCCTCCTAGTCCTCCTCCTCCTCCAGGTCCTACACCTCCTCCTGCCACATCTCCAACAGCACAGCCACAGCCCGGAATGAAGCGTGGAAGGAAGACCAGAAAGTGAGGTCCCTGGATCCAGTCTGGTCGGCCAAAAGATGCAGCCTCTTGTGGTACCACAGCCTGGGGACACAGATGTCATCTGCTGCTTTCCGGATATCTGGACCAGACTGCCCTCCCTTACATATGGACTCCTCAGGCCACCAATTTTGATGTTCAAGAATTGATGTCTGCCCTGGGGGTCCCAGGCTTTGCTAATTTCTCATGTTTATCCAGCGTTGCCTCCCTCTTTGTTTGGTTCTGAGCCCTTAATAAAGGAATTTTGTTTTGAATTATACTTGCCTATGTGTGTTTGACTTCAAAAAGGACAGTTGGTTTGTGAGGATTCAGGTACATTTCAAAAATACAATGTGAAATTAACAAGGGACACCAACAACAAACAATCTCCTTGAGATTAAAGAATAAAAGATATCAATGGTGTTGTGGTAACTTGACACACAAAACACACACAAAAATAGTCTGTAGTAAAAATAAAAATAACATTAAACAAAGATCAGCCTTGGAAAAAATACAAACATAAAATCTAAACCAAAAATGGCTTTAAATCACAAAAAAAAGAAAATAAAAAAAAAAGAAATTCTGTCAGATGTGACAAATAACAATATATTCCGGGAATCCCAAGAAAAAAACACAAAAATAAGTTTGTGAGAAGTGTGTGTGAATATGAGCAGCAAAACTTAATTCTTAATTCTTGTCACATTATAAAGAAGAAGAGAGTGAGCTGTATTAAACCATTTTTAACATTGCAGCGTGACGAAAGTGCTGTATGCATTGCGAACGCTAATTTTACCAGACCGAGCTGTTCCGTGTCGGAATTTCTTCTGAGCATGCGTGGCACTTTGTGCATCGGAACAGGCCACACACAGTCGGAATTGACGCGGTCGGATTTTGTTGTCGGAAAATTTTATCTCCTGCTATCAAACTTTGTGTGTCGGAAAATCCGATGGAAAATGTCCAATGGAGCCCACACATGGTCGGAATTTCCGACAACACGCTCCGATCGGACATTTTCCATCGGAAAATCCGACCGTGTGTACGGGGCATAAGAGTTTCAAGTTGTATGCAATCAGGTAGGCCCTTGCACTACATGGTTTTGGTAAATCTGAAGACAAAAATCTGCAGAAAATCTGATAGTGTGTATGGGGCTTAACAGTTATACAATGAGACTCAATGGTTGACACTTGCATTTCTATATAAATAGTACACAATTTGCTAGCTCTCACAAATTCTCGGTCGGGAATGCTTGTTTGGCATTCCCACATTTCAGAATTCATTATAGCATGGGCTAAAATGAAATGAGAGTAGAATTGTGACTACTTTTCAGTCTGGGCATGCTCAGTTGTGTCAGTACAGATTTCTAAAAACGGGGAATTTATCTCTTCTCAGATTTTCAAGCAGATTTCTGCTTTCACAACAAAATTTCAAGAAATTTAAAAGAAGATCATCTCCAAACAATATACCACATGTTTAGAAACCATTTAACCACTTAGGACCGCCCACTGCATATATACTGTGGCAGTGCGGCCCTATTGTGTGAAACTACATACCTGTACATCATTTTGTGCATAAGACACTGTGGGCGTGCATGCTGTACAGCGGGGGAGCAGATGCTCGGTTCCAGAGGCCATGATGTCCACCAGCCACCCGCGATCGCTCCTCAGTAGGGATGAGCCGAACACCCTCCTGTTCAGTTTGCACCAGAACATGCGAACAGGAAAAAAGTTTGTTCAAACACGCGAACCCCGTTAAAGTCTATGGGACACGAACATGAATAATCAAAAGTGCTAATTTTAAAGGCTTATATGCAAGTTATTGTCATAAAAAGTGTTTGGGGACCTGGGTCCTGCCCCAGGGGACATGGATCAATGCAAAAAAAAGTTTTAAAAACGGCCATTTTTTCAGGAGCAGTGATTTTAATAATGCTTAAAGTCAAACAATAAAAGTGTAATATCCCTTTAAATTTCGTAGCTGGGGGGTGTCTATAGTATGCCTGTAAAGGGGCGCATGTTTCCTGTGTTTAGAACAGTCTGACAGCAAAATGACATTTGGAAGGAAAAAAGCCATTTATAACTACTCGCGGCTATTGCATTGCCGGTCCGACAATACACATAGAAGTTCATTGATAAAAACGGCATGGGAATTCCCCACAGGGGAACCCCGAACCAAAATTAAAAAAAAATGATGTGGGGGTCCCCCTAAATTCCATACTAGACCCTTCAGGTCTGGTACGGATTTTAAGGGGAACCCCTGCCAAAATTTTTTAAAAAAACGGCGTGGGGTCCCCCCAAAAATATATACCAGACCCTTATCTGAGCACACAACCTGGCAGGCCACAGGAAAAGAGGGGGGGACGAGAGAGTGGCACCCCCTCCTGAACCGTACCAGGCCATTGGGAGGGTGCTTTGGGGTAGCCCCTAAAACACCTTGTCCCCATGTTGATGGGGACAAGGGCCTCATCCACACAACCCTTTCCCAGTGGTTGTGGGGGTCTGCGGGCGGGGGGCTTATCGGAATCTGGAAGCCCCCTTTAACAAGGGGACCTCCAGATCCCGGCCCTCCCCCCTGTGTGAAATGGTAAGGGTTGTACCCCTACCATTTCACAAAAAAAGTGTCAAAATTATTAAAAATGACAAGAGACAGTTTTTGACAATTCCTTTATTTAAATGCTTCTTCTATCTTCTTTCTTCTACCTTCTTTCTTCTATCTTCCTTCGGTTTCTTCCTTCATCTTCATCTTCTTCTGGTTCTTCTGGGGTTCTTCTGGTTCTTCCTCTGGTGTTCTCGTCCGGCATCTTCCTCTGTGGCGCCAGCGTCTTCTTCCCTTCATCTTCTGGGCCGCTCCGCATCCAGCATAATGGGATGGGAGTCTCCCGCTGTGTGACACTTCTCCTCTTCTGTCGGTTCTTAAATAACGGCCACCCGGTGACCCGGCCCCCCTCTGACGCACGGTGACTTTCCTGTCTGCCCCCTCTGATTTCACAGGAATGTCACAGGGAAGTCCCCATGCATCAGAGGGGGGCCGGGTCACTGGGTTGCCCTGCCCTCCGTTATTTAAGAACCGTCAGAAGAGTAGAAGCATCACACAGCGGGAGCCTCCCATCCCTCCATGCTGGATGCGGAGTGGAACAGAAGACGAAGGGAAAAAAACGCCGGTGCCGCAGAGGAAGATGCCGGACGAGAACACCGGAGGAAGAACCAGAAGAACCAGAAGAAGAAGATGGAGGAAGAAACCAAAGGAAGATAGAAGAAAGAAGAGAGAAGAAAGAAGAAAGAAGAAAGAAGAAGCATTTAAGTAAAGGAATTGTCAAAAACTGTCTCTTGTCATTTTTAACATTTTTGACACTTTTTTTGTGAAATGGTAGGGGTCATTTTGTACCCCCTTACCATTTCACACAGGGGGAGGGCTGGGATCTGGGGGTCCCGTTGTTAAAGGGGGCTTCCAGATTCCGATAAGCCCCCCGCCCGCAGACCCCCACAACCACCGGGCAAGGGTTGTGGGGATGAGGCCCTTGTCCCCATCAACATGGGAACAAAGTGTTTTGGGGGGCTACCCCAAAGCACCCTCCCAATGTTGAGGGCATGTGGCCTGGTACGGTTCGGGGGGGCGCTCTCTTGCCCCCCTTTTTCTGCGGCCTGCCAGGTTGCGTGTTCGGATAAGGTATGGTTTTTGGAGAGACCCCACAACATTTTTTTTTAAATTTTGGTACGGGGTTCCCCTTAAAACCTCTACCAGAGCTTAAGGGTCTGGTATATATTTTGAGGGGCACCCCACTCCATTTTTAAAAAAAAAATTTGGCCGGGGTTCCCCTTAATATCCATACCAGACCTGAAGGGCCTGGTATGGAATTTAGGGGGACCCTCACGTCATTTTGTTTTAAATTTGGGTTCGGGGTTCCCCTGTGGGGAATTCCCATGCCGTTTTTATCAATGAACTTTTATTGATCCTATTAATAGCACAGGCAGGCTCTTGAACTATTTACAGTTAGTGTACTGTGTACCCTGCACAATTGCACCTACAGTATAGTTACCTAAAGATAAGTGCTTGTGTTCTTCTTCTGATCCTATTAATAGCACAGACAGGCTCTTGAAGTATTTACAGTTAGTGTACTGTGTACCCTGCACAGTTGCACCTTTAGCTACCTCAAGACATGTGCTTGTGTGCTTCTTCTGATCCTATTAATAGCAGAGGCAGGCTCTTGAAGTATTTACAATTAGTGTACTGTGCATCCTGCACAGTTGCACCTATAGCTACCCGAAGACAAGTGCTTGTGTTCTTCTTCTGAGCCTATTAATAGCACAGGCAGGCTCTTGAAGTATTTACAGTTAGTGTACTGTGTACCCTTCACAGTTGCACCTATAGCTACCTGAAGACATGTGCTTGTGTGCTTCTTCTGATCCTATTAATAGCACAGGCAGGCTCTTGTAGTATTTACAGTTAGTGTACTGTGTACCCTGCACAGTTGCACCTACAGTATAGCTACCTGAAGACAAGTGCTTGTGTGCTTCTTCTGATCCTATTAATAGCACAGGCAGGCTCTTGAACCATTTACATTTAGTGTACTGTGTACCCTGCACAGTTGCACCTATAGCTACCTGAAGACAAGTGCTTGTGTGCTTCTTCTGATCCTATTAATAGCACAGGCAGGCTCTTGAAGTATTTACAGTTAGTGTACTGTGTACCCTGTACAGTATAGCTACCCGAAGACAAATGCTTGTGTTCTTCTTCTGATCCTATTAATAGCACAGGCAGGCTCTTGAAGTATTTACAGTTAGTGTACTGTGTACCCTGCACAGTTGCACCTACAGTATAGCTACCTGAAGACAAGTTCTTGTGTTCTTCTTCTGATCCTATTAATAGCACAGGCAGGCTCTTGAAGTATTTACAGTTAGTGTACGGTTTACCCTGCACAGTTGCACCTATAGCTACCTTAAGACAAGTGCTTGTGTGCTTCTTATGATCCTATTAATAGCACAGACAGGCTCTTGAAATATTTACAGTTAGTGTACTGTGTACCCTGCACAGTTGCACCTACAGTATAGCTACCTGAAGACAAATGCTTGTGTTCTTCTTCTGATCCTATTAATAGCACAGGCAGGCTCTTGAAGTATTTACAGTTAGTGTACTGTGTACCCTGCACAGTTGCACTTACAGTATAGCTACCTTAAGACAAGTGCTTGTGTGCTTCTTCTGATCCTATTAATAGCACAGGCAGTCTCTTGAAGTATTTACAGTTAGTGTACTGTGTACCCTGCACAGTTGCACCTACAGTATAGCTACCTGAAGACAAGTGCTTGTGTGCTTCTTCTGATCCTAGTAATAGCACAGGCAGGCTCTTGAAGTATTTACAGTTAGTGTACTGTGTACCCTGCACAGTTGCACCTACATTATAGCTACCTGAAGACAAGTGCTTGTGTTCTTCTTCTGATCCTAATAATAGCATAGGCAGGCTCTTGAAGTATTTACAGTTAGTGTACTGTGTACCCTGCACAGTTTCACCTATAGCTACCTGAAGACAAGTGCTTGTGTGCTTCTTCTGATCCTATTAATAGCACAGGCAGGCTCTTGAAGTATTTACAGTTAGTGTACTGTGTACCCTGCACAGTTGCACCTATAGCTACCTGAAGACAAGTGTGGGCCTTTTTTGAGACGGGTGCATCAGATCCCACCACTGTTATTTGCAACATATGTCTCAAGCCTATCTTGCTTGGACAAAACATACTCCCCCCTTGGGCACCACATGCTTCACCGGACATATGTTAACCTGCCATGCAGTTCGTTGGCAAGCATACCTAAAAGTCCCACACCAAAGAACAAAGAGGACCTCTCCTTGCTCCTCATCAGCTGGGATCTCCAACCCCACTATACCTTCAGTCCTCTCTGAGACCTGCACTGAGAGGAATGAAGGTGTAGATATAGGTGTGTCACAGTCGAGTACTTGCGGGCAATCTGCTATCGTTACACCAACGTCAGATTGTACCAGGCAAATTTCCCTGCCCCAGCTGCTGCACCGCCGAAAGAAGTTCGCTCCCAGCCATCCACATGCCCAGCAGTTGAATGCTAGCTTGGTTAAATTGCTAGCACTTCAACTGTTGCCTTTTCAGTTTGTAGACTCTGCCCCCTTCCGTGAGTTTGTGGAATGTGAGGTTCCTCAGTGACAGGTTCCCAAACGCCACTTTTTCTCACGGAAGACGATTCCGCCTCTCTACCTGCATGTGGAAGGCAATGTCTTGGCCTCGCTGGACAGGGCGGTCAGCGGTAAGGTGCATATTACCGCTGACTCATGGTCCAGCAGGCATGGACAGGGATGTTACCTATCTTTCACGGCATGGGTGACTCTTCTGGCAGCTGGGAAGGATGCAGGACAAGGTGCAGTAGTGTTGAAGGTTGTTCCGCCACCACACCTCCAAAATGCTACTACTGGTGATTCTGACACACCTCTCTCCTCCACCCCCTCCTCTTCTTCTTACTCCATATCCTCTTCCTGTGCTTTGTCCTCAGAACCAGTGGTGCTCTGTAGGCGTCCAAGGGGCTGTGCAAGTACGCAGACCAAAAGATGCCATGCGGTGCTTGAACTGGTGTGCTTGGGGGACACGAGCCACACTGGGGCAGAGATTCTGTCAGGGGCAGGCTCAGAGGTGGTTGACACCAAGCCAGCTTTAGCCAGGAATGGTGGTTTGTGACAATGGCACCAACCTCCTCTCTGCCCTCCGACAGGGACAACTGTTTGGCTCACGTCCTTAACTTGGTGGTGCAGCAGTTCTTGGGCAGGTACCCAGACTTACAGGATGTCCTGTGGCAGGCCAGGAAAGTCTGTGTGCATTTCCGCCGGTCATATAATGCCAGTGCTCAGCTGGCTGACCTCCAAAAGGAATTTAACCTGCCCAAGAACCGCCTATTCTGTGACATGCACACCAGGTGGAACTCAACGTTGGCCATGCTGCAGTGGCTGCACACGCAGAAGAGGGCCATCAATGAGTACCTGTGCAACTATGGCACCAGGACAGGGTCAGGGGAGCTTGTTTTTTTCCCCTCGCCAGTGGGCCATGATCAGGGATGCATGCACTGTCCTGTAACCATTTGAGGAGGCCATGGGGGTGGTGAGCAGTGATAGTGTATGCATCAGTGACACTGTACTCCTTGTCCACCTGTTGGAGCACACGCTGCATGGAATAATGGACAGGGCACTTGAGACAGAATAGAGGCAGGAAGAGGCGGACTTTCTTACCTCTCAAGGCCCCCTTTATCCAGATAGTGTTACTGCATGCCTGCCGATAACACAGGAAGAGGATGAGGAGGAGGAGGAGGAGGATTGTGTCAGCATGGAGGTGGAGCCTGGCACTCAGCATCAGCAGCAGTCTTCAAGGGATCATTTACAATCCCAAGAAACCCATGGACTTGTACGTGGCTGGGAAGAGGTGGCTGCGGATCATGTCGTCCTTAGTGACCCAGAGAACTCAGGATTGAATGCCTCAGCAAACCTACACTGCATGGCCTCCCTGATCCTGCAAAGCCTGCAGAAGGATCCTAGTATTCGTGGTATCAAGGAGAGGGTTCGTTACTGGCTGGCAACCCTCCTTGATCCACATTACAAGGGTAAGGTTGTGAACCTTATCTTGCCATCACAGAGGGAGCAGAGGGTGAAACATCTTCGGGAGGCCTTGCAGAAAGGTCTGTGCAACGTGTTCCCAGAGACTGGGAGGTTACAAACTCCTGTTCCTGAACAACGTGTTGCTGAGGCTTCGGTCAGTCAAAGAGAAGGAGCGGTGGAGAAGGCGGCCGTCTGACCGATGCGTTCAGACAATTTTTTAGTCCGCGGCCCCAAGGTATGATTGGTTCCAGCAATCATCGCCAGCGTCTGTTTTACATGGTGCAGGAATACCTAGGGGCAAGATCTGACTTGGACACCTTTCCCACTGAAAATCCTTTGGGTTACTGGGTCTTGAGGATGGATCACTGGCCCAGAGCTTGCACAGTATGTAATTGAGCTACTGGCCTGTCCTGCATCCAGCGTTCTTTCAGAACGCACATTCAGTGCTGCTGGAGGCTTTGTAACCGATCACAGGGTGCGCCTGTCCACCGACTTGGTCGATTGACTGACCTTCATAAAAATGAATCAGTCTTGGATCACCACCAGCTACCAAGAACCTAAAGCTGCTGTAACCGAATATTTTTTTTTGAAATGTCAGATCCCTTCAAGACTGCCTATGCTGATGCTGAGTGATTATCCTGTTATGCTGAGTGACTATCCTCTTCCTCCTCAATGATCATGCTGATAGCTTGTAAGAATATTTTTGGTTCTGGGTGCCGTCACCAGTGGCTAAGGCCCAATTTTTCAGCCCCTGTTTAACAGGGGCGTGTAATTACATTTTTTGAAGCAATATTTTGCAAGGAGGGTTCGTTGCTGTGCTCAACTAGAGTATTTGTGAGGGGTTGCATTGTTGTGTCACCAGCACCAGTGCCTAAGGGCCAATTTTTCAGCCCCTGTTTAACAGGGGCATGTAATTGCAATTTTTGATGCAATACTTTGCAGCAGGGCTTGTTCCTGTGCTCCAACTAGAGTATCTGTGAGGGGTTGCAGTGTTGCAGCACCAGCACCAGTGCCTAAGGCCCAATTTTTCAGCCCCTGTTTAATAGGGGCATGTAATTGCAATTTTTGATGCAATACTTTGCAGCAGGGCTCGTTCCTGCACTCCAACTAGAGTATCTGTGAGGGGTTGCAGTGTTGTGGCACCAGCACCAGTGCCTAAGGCCCAATTTTTCAGCACCTTTTTAACAGGGGCGTGTAATTACAATTTTTGATGCAGTATTTTGCAGGAGGGCTCATTCCTGCGCTCCAACTAGAGTATCTGTGAGGGGTTGCAGTGTTGTGGCACCAGTGCCTAAGGCCCAATTTTTCTGCCCCTGTTCAACAGGGACATGTATTTACAATTCTTGATCTAATATTTCACAGCAGGGCCTGTTTCTGCGCCCACCAAGAGTAACTGTGAGGACTTACAGTTTTGTGGCACCACCACCACCACCACCACCAAAGGCCCATTTTTTTCTGCCCCTTTTCAACAGGTGCATGTAATTACAATTCTTGATCTAATATTTCACAGCAGGGCCCGTTCCAATGCCCACCAAGAGTAACTCTGAGGACTTACAGTGTTGTGGCACCACCACCACCAAAGGACCAATTTTTCTGACCCTGTTCAACAGGGGCATCTAATTACAATTCTTGATCCAATATTTCACAGCAGGGCCCGTTCCTGTGCCC
Organism: Aquarana catesbeiana; assembly: GCF_042186555.1. NCBI lineage: Eukaryota > Metazoa > Chordata > Amphibia > Anura > Ranidae > Aquarana > Aquarana catesbeiana. Next base: position 450,510,243 of record NC_133327.1, read on the forward strand.
ACCAAGAGTAATTGTGAGGGCTTACAGTGTTGTGGCAACACCAACACCTAAGGCCCCAATTACTGCAGAGTATATAGGGCAGGCCCCTACTTCCAAACATCCAACTTACAAATGACTCCTACTTGCAAACGGAAGGCAATAACAGGAAGTGAGATGAAATATACCCCTAGGAAGGGATATTCTCTCCTGTAAAAGTTAATAATGGAAAAATGTGTCTCCTCTCCACTGATTCTTTATCAACAATCCTTGTTTCACTAAAAACCCCAAATTGTCAAAAAACATTTGTCACAGAAAGTGAGGTGAAATCTTCTGAAGAGGTGCACAGACAGCAAAACAAATGTCACAGGGGTGATAACCCTTCCCTATGTTTTCCAAAAAGCTTAAAATAGATTTTTTGGCTGGAGCTACACTTTAAAAATGTACCAGTTCAAAATTCAAAAACAGATTCTACTTATCAACAAACCTACAGTCCCTGTCTTGTTTGCACCGCCTGTATAATACTGTGCAGAGTATATAGGGCCTGGGGGCCCCACGCCTTTCCTTTTTTAAATTTGGGTTCCCCTTAATATCCATACAAGACCCAAGGGGCCTGGTAATGGACTGGGGGGGTACCCATGCCGTTTGTCTCACTGATTTTCATCCATATTCCCAGGACCCGACATTACATTAAAGCCGCAAGCAGTTTTAAATTTATTCCTTTAAAAATGTAATTTTGTGCAGGGACTGTTCTAAGCACGGGAAACACACCCCACTTTACAGGCATACTATAAATACCCCCCAGGTACGATACTTAAAGGAATATTTCACTTTTTTTCCACTTTAAGCATCATTAAAATCACTGCTCCCGTAAAAACAACCGTTTTTAAAACTTTTTTTTGCATTAATACATGTCCCCTGGGGCAGGACCCGGGTCCCCAAACCCTTTTTAGGACAATACCATGCAAATTAGCCTTTAAAATGAGCACTTTTGATTTCTAACGTTCGAGTTCCATAGACTTCAATGGGGTTCTGAAGTTTGGCAAATTTTCGGTCCGTTCGCAGGTTCTGGTGCAAACCGAACCGGGGGGTGTTCAGCTCATCCCTAGTCACAGTTCTTCCCACTGTCCAGAGGCACGCGGAAGGGTTGCCCTCTCTCTCCGGCACTATTTGCCATCGCAATGAAACCAATTGTGGAGGCCCTTCGCACCTCCCTACATGTCAAGGAACTGCGTATTGGATGGCTGGAGAAGAGGGTGGCCCTGTACACAGATGACCTCCTTCTTTTCCTCAATGATGCAGACTCCTCACTTATGGGGCCCTACAGGTCCTCAACTCATTTTCTGAAGTCAGAGACCTCAAAGTCAATTGGGTGAAATCACTTCTGTTCCAAACAGACCCTGCAGCCCGCTCTAATGCTCCTCCTGATATTCCCTTACAATGGGTCGAGAGCTTCAGATATCTTGGGGTGGTGGTCTCCAGACAGGCTACCGACTTTATAGCCCTCAATTTATCCCCAGTGTGGTTGAAGGCATGGGAATCACTGCCACTCTCATTGTTGGGGCGTGTAAATTTGATAAAAATGAAAAACCTGCCCAAATTTAACTACTTCTTTCGCAACTCCCCGCAATGGCTTCCCAAACCCTTTTTCACCTTTCTAGATCGCCTCCTTGCCTTTTTTATATGGGGCTCCCAGTCCCCTGGGTATAGTTGGTCCACATTGGTGTGCCCGTCCTCCCAAGGTGGTCTGGCGTGCTCGGATCTGTATAAATATTTTCTGGCTACCCAGCTAGTCACCGCTGTTTGGTGGCTCCAGCCAGACACAACCAACCCAGCAACCTTAGTCGAGGCAGCTGTGGTAAAGTCACTAGAAGCGTTAACATTTTTGCTCTTCCCTGGTCCCCAAGCCCCCTATCCATTGACACCCTCCATGCGTACCACGTTACGTGTGTGGGGGGTAGGTCTCAAAATAGAAAGATACCCTAAAAATGTGATATCCCTCGGTGCCCCCTTATGGCTGAACCCCACCCTTGAACATATCTATAAATTGCCTGAACCCCATGCTTGGACCAGATTTAACATCAAAACACTGGCTCAGGTAATTTATAATCAATCTCTGGCCCCACTCTCCAAATTGACCTCTGATTTCAACATTCCACAGTCCTACTTTTTTCATTTCTTTCAGCTTTTCCATGCCTTCAGCCACCACTTTCCATGGTCTTCCCCCCAACTGGTCCAGTCTGCATTAGAAGACCTCCTTAGATCTGACTGTGTGAAAAACCCACCTCCCAGCTATATTCCCATCTGATAACCACTTCTCTTCCAACTATGGAGAGACTGAGATCTAAATGGTTGCAAGACATCCCAGACTTCGACAATGATGACTGGGAAGACATATGGTACTTCCCCTTCAGCTCCCTTGTCTCATTAAGAGATCGACTGATTCAGTTCAAAATGGTGCATCGTGCATATTTTACACCCCACAGACTACACAAAATGAATCCCGACTTTCCCCCTGGGTGTTGGCGCTGCGGGGGAACCCCTGGGACTTTACCCACATTTTCTGGACATGCCCAGCTATCGTTGGGTATTGGACAGAGATACTGACTTTCATAACCCAAGTCACCAAATTTCATCTCCCCTGATATGAGGGGGGAACCGGGGAGGGTCGGATGTGATCCCTCCATACAGGGTTGAGGAGTGACAGGCTTTGAAAGGGGTGTGGCAGCACATGGCAATGGCCAAATATCTCTGAGCCCAAAGCAAAGCTGTACAACCCTGGAAAGGGATTACCCAGGAGAAGGGAGAGACACCTCGGTTTATGCTGGTGGAACAGAGGGTCCGGAGGGGGAGTGTATTGGAGGGGACCTGAGTCTTCAGGAGGTGGAAGGAATCCCAGGAGGGACGGTTGAATCCCTGGAAGCTGAAAGTCGTGGTACTACAAAACCCAGCAGTGAATCAGCAAAAATCCACACAGGACTTGTGATGAATCCAGAGACAACCTCTACAGGGCAGATACAGTATGTTAACCCTTTGTATGTTGATCTTAATAATGAACTAAATGTATTTCAATTAGAGTTAGAATAGTGGATTGGGACTTAAGAGAACATTTGAAAGCACTTCCTACAAAAAAGACATTAAATTCCTTATAACCGCGGTTGAATGATCCTGCAAACAGGCTGTGCTGGGGTTAAGGGAGGATATAGGGGCATTGGGGTACAGGGTAGAGGAAATAGAGATGGGCCAGTATGATATTAGACAAAGAGTGGCTGATATCCAAGATATGACAAAACATCATGAGGAAGTGTTGAATTCTCTGTTAGATCAAATGGATAATCAAGAAAATAGAGATCGTAGGCAAAATATATACGTATAAGAGGCCTGCCTGAAATAAAACAACATTTTAAATTGCTTCCAAAGGTGACCAGTCTGTTCCAGTTAATTCTGGGGCCATCTGCACTGGATAAGATTGAAATAGACAGAGTCCATCGTGCCCGAAGTCAAGAAAGAAGTCATCATGAAAGCAGCCCATAATAAATCCAGGGTTGATTTTGAGGTGCATAAATAGCCTTATTTCCAGATTTATCATATAGAACTCTTATGCAACGCAGAATGATTAAACCCTTGTTGGAAGTTCTACAAGCAGCTGAAGTTAAATATCGCTGGGGATATCCCTTTATGGTTGTAGCAACCCAAAATGGGAAAACAGCAACACCTAAAACGAAAGATGACTGGCAACACTTCATAGAAGTGCTGGAGCTTCCCCTGGTGGACTTTCCGGATTGGAGATTGAATAACTATAAACCATCACTACAACAACCAGAATGATGGCAACAAGTGCCAGTTAAAGGTTGATGGAAAATTGATGTGGATAAAACAGGACTATAATCCGGTCATAGAAAGATATGCCTGAGTAGTGGTGTAAAGTGAAAAAGGATAAGAGGAAAGGAGCAGATTGCCTAGAGTTGACTGGGGGGGTGATGTTTTGGGTGGGGTAAGGGGGGAGAGGTTGTATTTTTCCTCTGTTCTCTCTTAATCCCCCACCACCCTCCCCCTTTTTTTTTCTTTTTTTATCCCTTTTATTACCCCCTTTTTTTTGGGGGGGAGGAGATGAAGGGAGGAGGGTTGTTTTTCCCTCTGTCCTCTTAGTCCCCCACCCCATCCCCTTTTTTTTTTACCCCCTTTTTTTCCCTTCCTTCCCCCCCCTTAAATATTTTTTGTTTTCTGCTCTTTGGTGGGAATTTTTGAGGCAATAGGCTGAAATACCGCCAAAAAATATATATATAAACTGAAGCCCGGGGTTTACAAGGTACCCTGTTCATGCTTTTATTCTTTTCCCCAATAGATCAGTCCCAAGACATAGAAATTTGTTTTCTGCCAAAAAGCAGAAGGGGGGGACTCCAGGCACAGGGGGTGCACCTCTGCCCAGATTCATCCTCCCTTTAGAGGGATGTGCCACAGACAGTGGCATAGTAGGTAATGGTTTTTAGATGGTTTTGTGTGTGTTTTCTCTTCCTTCTTCTTCTCATCAGATGCATCCAAGGCGAGAGAGCTCAGAAGGCCAGGCGCAGACACTGATCAGGCACAGCAGTATAATAAGAGACTCATGGAAGTAATGAGAGAATGGCAGGTAGAATGAAGATTGTATGAGATAATGTGAGAGGGCTTTGTTCGATTGGTAAGAGGGGCCGCCTCTGGCATGAACTGCGTCACATGAAGGCAGAGATAGTTTTTTTGCAAGAAACGCACTTCATGGCAGGGTCGATCCCTCACATGCCTCTTTTTCCATATAATCAATGACTCACGGGGACTAAGTCCATGCCCCACACCATATAAGGCCGCCTGCACGTCAGCCTTGTGTAGTGTGTCACTGGAGTGGATGGAGAGAGAGTGTCATTTAGATTGAGCAGGCAGGCAGGTTATTCAGTTAGCTGCAGTGTATTTAATATATATATACAGTCAGTCTCATATATATACAGTGGGGATGGAAAGTATTCAGATCCCCTTAAATTTTTCACTCTTTGTTATATTGCAGCCATTTGCTAAAATCATTTAAGTTCATTTTTTTCCTCATTAATGTACACACAGCACCCATATTGACAGAATAGCACAGAATTGTTGACATTTTTGCAGATTTATTAAAAAAGAAAAACTGAAATATCACATGGTCCTAAGTATTCAGACCCTTTGCTGTGACACTCATATATTTAACTCAGGTGCTGTCCATTTCTTCTGATCATCCCTGAGATGGTTCTACACCTTCATTTGAGTTCAGCTGTGTTTGATTATACTGATTGGACTTGATTAGGAATGCCACACACCTGTCTATATAAGACCGCACAGCTCACAGTGCATGTCAGACTCAGAGCAAATGAGAATCATGAGGTCAAAGGAACTGCCTGAAGAGCTCAGAGACAGAATTGTGGCAAGGCACAGATCTGGCCAAGGTTACAAAAAAATTCTGCTGCACTTAAGGTTCCTAAGAGCACAGTGGCCTCCATAATCCTTAAACTGAAGACGTTTGGGATGAGCTGGCCGTCCGGCCAAACTGAGCTATCGGGGGAGAAGAGTCTTGGTGAGAGAGGTAAAGAAGAACCCAAAGATCACTGTGGCTGAGCTCCAGAGATCGGAGAAAGTTGTAGAAAGTCAACCATCACTGCAGCCCTCCACCAGTCGGGGCTTTATGGCAGAGTGGCCCAACGGAAGCATGACACATGAAAGCCTGCATGGAGTAAGCTAAAAAACAGCTGAAGGACTCCAAGATGGTGAGAAATAAGATTCTTTGGTCTGATGAGACCAAGATAGAACTTTTTGGCCTTAATTCTAAGCGGTATGTGTGGAGAAAACCAGGCACTGCTCATCACCTGTCCAATATAGTCCCAACAGTGAAGCATGGTGGTGGCAGCATCATGCTGTGGGGGTGTTTTTCAGCTGAAGGGACAGGACGAGTGGTTGCAATTGAGGGAAAGATGAATGCGGCCAAGTACAGGGATATCCTGGACGAAAACCTTCTCCAGAGTGATCAGGACCTCAGACTTAACCTTTACCTTCCAACAAGACAATGACCCTAAGCACACAGCTAAAATAACAAAGGAGTGGCTTCACAACAACTCCGTGACTGTTCTTGAATGGCCCAGCCAGAGCCCTGACTTAAACCCAATTGAGCATCTCTGGAGAGACCTAAAAATGGCTGTCCACCAAAGTTTACCATCCAACCTGACAGAACTGGAGAGGGTCTGCAAGGAGGAATGGCAGAGGATCCCCAAATCCAGGTTTGAAAAACTTGTTGCATCTTTCCCAAAAAGACTCATGGCTGTATTAGATCAAAAGGGTGCTTCTACTAAATACTGAGCAAAGGGTCTGAATACTTAGGACCATGTGATATTTCAGTTTTTCTTTTTTAATAAATCTGCAAAAATGTCAACAATTCTGTGTTTTTCTGTCAATATGGGGTGCTGTGTGTACATTAATGAGGAAAAAAATGAACTTAAATGATTTTAGCAACTGGCTGCAATATAAAGAGTGAAAAATTTAAGGGGGTCTGAATACTTTCCGTCCCCACTGTATATATCCATTGTATCCAGTTTAGCTAGATCTGACTGCAGTCCGTTCCTGGTGTACTGTTTCTAATATACTTCAGGTAGGCAGGTGATTCAGTTAGCTGCAGTATATTTTTTATATATATATATATATATATATATATATATATATATATATATATACAGTCAGTCTCGTATATATATATATATATATATATATATATCCACTGTATCCATTTTAGCTAGATCTCACTGCAGGCCGTTCCTGGTGTACTGTTTCTAATATACTTCAGGCGGTGTACATAGTACACTGTACCGTGCACCCCTAGTGCAGTTGCTACTACTTTTCTGGTGGTGTACACAGTACACAATATATACAGTGCACCCATAGTTGCTATTAGACTTCTGATGGTGTACACAATACCGTGCACCCATAGTGCAGTTGCTACTACTTTTCTGGTGGTGTACACAATACAGTACACCCATAGTTGTTATTACACTTCTGTTGGTGTACACAGTACCGTGCACCCATAGTACAGTTGCTACTACTTTTCTGATGGTGTACACAGTACACAATACATATAGCGCACCCATAGTTGCTATTAAATTTCTGGGGGTGTACACAATACCCTGAACCCATAGTGCAGTTGCTACTACTTTTCTGGTGGTGTACACAGTACACAATACATACAGTGCACCCATTGTTGCTATTAGACTTCTGGTGGTGTACACAATACCGTGCACCCATAGTGCAGTTGCTACTACTTTTCTGGTGGTGTACACAGTACACAATACAGTGTAGTGTGGTGTTGCAGAACAAAATCCCCATCATGTCCAGAAGGCCACCAAGGAGAGGCAGACGCTCACAGGCCACTAAAAGAGGGCAAGCAGGCTCTGTGTCTACAGTCCACAGTGCTGGTCATGGACATGGTGCATCTTCTGCAGGTGGCCATGGGGCATGCTAGTCCCTTTTTTCTGCTGCTGGACAAGGGAAGAAAAATTGGGCCTTTGGTGGTGGTGGTGCCACAACACTGTAACCCCTCACAGATACTCTTGTTGGGTGCAGGAACGGGCCCTGCTGTGAAATATTAGATCAGAAATTGTAATTACATGCCCCTGTTAAACAGGGACTGAAAAATTGGGCCTTAGGCAGTGGTGGTGGTGCCCTAAACCAAAAATATTGTTGGAAGCTAGCATCATCAAGATTGAGGAGGAATAGCATAGTCCCTCAGCATAGGCAGTCTTCAAGGGATCCCACATCCATAGAAAAGTCAATGACTTACATCAGCATCAGGTGCTTGATAGCTGCTGCTGATCCAAGACTGATTCATTTTTATAAATGTGAGCCTATCAAGGGAGTCTGTGGACAGGCGCACTCTGTGATCCATTACAAACCCTCCAGCAGCACTGAATGTGCGTTCAGAAAGAACACTGGATGCAGGACAGGCCAGTAGATCTATTGCATATTGAGCTAGTTCTGGCCATTGGTCCATCCTCAAGACCCAGTAACCCAGTGGATGCTCTGTTGGAAAGGTCTCCAAGTATGCTCTTGCCCCTAGATATTCCTGCACCATGTAATGCAGACGCTGGCGATGGTTGCTGAAAAATTGTCTAAAGGCATTGGTCAGCCGGCCACATTCTCCACTGCTCTTCCACTGACTGAACGAAGCTGTCATGGTTATGAAGTAATCTTTGTCAGCTTACCTCTCCTCCATGTGTTCACCTTCAGAGGCCAGCCACTCTCACCTGGCTACTTAAATAATCTCTCCTCAAAGCATGGCTCCAACCCAGCCCCTATCAGGGAACTCTATATTAACCTGTGCACTGCAAGCCTGCCTTGCTGATCAACCTTTGTGTGTTTAGCTTCCGTGTGCATCTTGCTATGTCTTCTACGTCTGATTCCAGTTACCGATCTTGGCTTGTTCTCGACTATCCCTGCCTGCTTGTGACCCTGACCTTTGGCGTGTTCTATGTTTATCCTTGTCTGCTAGTCCCCCCAACCTTTGGCTTATTCCCTTACTGTCTCTGTCCTCCTGTAGCCTACTGTGGGTGTGAGCTGGGAGACCCTGGGGGTCGCGACCTGAAGCCAGTTGCAGCCCATTCCATCCTCACCACTAGAGGCTCTGGTGAACACCTGCTGGCTCTTAGACTCCGCACCCTGGGGAATCTTAGGCTCTAGCACCTGTGGGATCCGTGTTGGTGTTATAGTGGACCTGCCTTGCTTAACCACCTAGACTCCCATCCGCAGCAGTCAACCGTAGGGTCCACTACCTTTACGGTGCACTCCTGACCCCAACTGTGTGCATCTGTCACCTGGCCTTGGAAGGCCTCCTGAAGATGTTTCATCCTCTGCTCCCTCTGAGAAGGCAGGATGAGTTCTGCAACATTACACTTGTAACGTGGATCAAGAAGGGTTGCCAGCCAGTAATGATTCCCTCTCTTTAATACCATGAATCCTAGGGTCCTTACACTGCATGGCCTCCCTGATTCTGCAAAGCCTGCAAAATTTGCAGAGGCATTCGATTCTGAATCCTCTGGGTTACTATGGACCACATGATCCATAACAACCTCCTCCCTGCCACGTACAACTCCTTGGGTTTCTGGGGACTGAAAACCATCCCTTGAAGACTGCTGCTAAGTGTTATCCTCCATGTCCATGCTGACACAATCCTCCTCCTCCTCCTCCTCCTCCTCCTCTTCTTCCTGTGTGTTTGGGCCTGCAGGAATAATATCTGGATAAAGGGGGCCTTGAGAGGTAAGGAAGTCCTTCTCTTCCTCACACTGTTCTGCCTCAAGTGCTCTGTCCATTATTCCATGAAGTGTGTGCTCCAACAGGAAGACAAGAGGGACAGTATCAATGATGCATGCATTGTCGCTGCTCACCATCCTCATGGCCTCATCAAATGGTGACAGGAGAGTGCATGCATCCTTGATCAGTAGCCACTGGTGTGGGGAAAAGAAGCCAAGCTCCCCTGACTCTGTCCTGGTGCCATACTCATACAGATACTCATTGATGGCCCTCTGCTGCATGTACAGCCGCTGCAGCATTGCCAACATTGACTTCCATCTGGTGGACATGTCACAAATGAGGCGGTTGGTGGGCAGGTTGCATTCCCTTTGAATGTCAGCCAGCTGAGCACTGGCATTGTATGACCATTGGAAATGACCACAGACTTTTCTGGCCTGCCTCAGGAGATCTTGTAAGCCTGGGTACCTGCTCAAGAAATGCTGCACCACCAAATTCACGATGTGTGCCAAACATGGAATATGGGTCAAGTGTCCCTGTTGGAGGGCTGAGAGAAGGTTGGTGCCATTGTTGCATACAACCATTCCTGGCTGAAGCTGGCGTCAACCACCTCTGAGCCTGCCCCTGCAGAGCTGAAAGAATCTTTGCCCCAGTGTGGCACCTGTCCCCTAAGCAGTGATTTAACCTTAAACTATATAGAGGGTTCTTTACTGTAAGAGTGGCAAGGATGTGGAATTCCCTTCCACAGGCTGTGGTCTCAGTGGTGGGCATCGGTAGTTTCAAGAAACTATTAGATAAGCACCTGAATGACTGCAACATATATATAATGTAATACTGACATATAATCACACACATAGGTTGGACTTGATGGACTTGTGTCTTTTTTCAACCTCACCTACTATGTAACTATGTAACTCATGCACCGCATGACATCTTTTTGCCTGAGTGCTTGCGTAGCCCCTTGAGCGCTTACAAAGCACCGCTGGTTCAGAGAACAAATCTGCAGAAGGGGCCATAGAAGAAGAAGAGGAGGGGGTGGAGGGAGAGAGCTGTGGCAGAATCCCCACTAACATTTTGGAGTCATGGTGGCGGAACAAGCTCCAACAATACTGAACCCTGTCCTGCATCCTTCCCAGCTGCCAGCAGAGTTACCCAGTGCACCGTGAAGGAAAGGTAACATCCCTGCCAATGCCTGCGGTAATATACACCTTACTGCTGACCGCCCTGTCCAACAAGACAAAAACATTGCCTTCCGCATGCTGGTAGAGAGCTGGAATGGCCTTCCATGAAAAGAATTTGCGTTTTGGGACCTGCAACTGAGGTACAGCACATTCCACAAATTCATAAAAAGGGGGCAGAGTCTACCAGCTGAAAAGGCAGTAGTTGCAGTGCTAGCAATTTGGCCAAGCTGGCATTCAAGCTAGCATTTAGACTGTGAGCAAGTGGATGGCTGGGACCGAATTTCTTTTTACAGTTTAGCATCTGGGGTAGGGAAATTTGCCTGCTAAAATCAGATGGTGGTGTACTGCTAGCAGATTGGCTGCAAGTACTTGGGACACCTATTGCTATACCTTCATTCCTCTCAGTGCATATTTTTGAGAGGACTGGAGTAGGGTTGGAGATCCCAGATGAGGAGCAAGGAGAAGTCTGCCTTTTTCTTTGATGTGGGTCTTTCAAGTGCTGTTGCCAACGAATAATGTAATTATGAATATATTTAATTTATATTTAATTTATATTTAATTAATTTATATTTAATGAATATATTTAATTTATATATCATTTATATATTTTATTTATTTGATTTAATGAATATATTTAATTTAGCTTTTATCTATGTAGGGCGGAACATATTATCTTCACAGAAATCTCCAGCAGACCAGACAAGTCGGTGCCTAGGCTTGTGTATACAAACAATGGGATCCAAACCTCATTGTTTTACACATACTCACTTCAAAGGATTCCATGCTGGGATATGTAGGGAGGCCAACCCATAATCAATACTTAACTTCCCGGGAAAATTCAAGTTCCTGCTCAGAATAGTCACAAGGATTTGCATTACAGGAGGCTGATTTATGCAAAGTATAGGGATTGGAGATGTAGCCAGTCCTTAACCTGGAATAGGGAAGCTCACCAATCAGAGCCACACTGTGCCAACCAATGAGGCATCAGCATGTAATGATATACACAGACTAGATGGGAGGGAAACACACACTTTTATGGGAGAGCAATCATCAGAATGGAGCCTTGGTGCAAAGGGTAATTATGGGAAAGGTCTGCATTTTACTTGTAACTAAATATGTTTACAGATTAATGTTTTCAGGAATATACTCTGTATTCCTTCATGTAATTCTCTTATTTTAACCTAATATTTTCTTCCTTGGTGTAGACTATAGATAGGTGGTTGTCTATTAGATAGACTTTCAACTACTCCCCAATAAATGTTGTTAATGTGTTAAAGCTTTCACTCATGGTCAAAGAGCTCTCATTTAACCCAAATCATATCTGAGAGATATTAAATCTCAAATATAGTAAAAGGGAAAAAGACTGCATGGGAGGTCATCATATGTCTGGTCATACATGTGGTGGCCAAGCGGCTGCTGTTGTGGCCACGCTTGTTCCGCTTCAGACATAGGTTGCAAATAGCAATAGTTCAATCTGCTGCCCATGTGTCCAAAAAGGCCCACACCAAGGAACTTTGCAAAATCAGCGGGGAGTCAGCAGTGCCCTTCCCCCTTCGGAGCTCTGCGGTGTGATGCAGTAAGGTGGCTGCCCTTAAGCTGCCCCCAGAGGACATCCTGCCTCGTTGGAATTGTGCCTCCTCCTCCTCTATTCTATCAAGCACCCAAGTAGAGTCAGTGACCTCATCATCCCCTCCCTCCTCATCACTGGAGCAACTTGGCACTATGCTGCAGCTGGGGAAACATGGCTGCCAGTTTCTTGTCCTTCTTGGGCACCCCCTCTCTCTAGGCTCACGTTACTCCCTTCCTCAACCTGGAAACCAACATTGGAGCCTTCAAATCACTGCGCATCCTCCAGCAGCATGTACCCGACGAATAGTCGAATAGTTCGGTGGATTCCTCCATGCATGATGGTGGGGCTACAGAAGGAGTGACTGTGGACAAGGAGCCGGTGGAATAGGCCGCTTTGCCAGCTGCATAGGAAGGAAAACTACTTTGAGCCTGGGTGACAGAGGATGAAGAGGATGAGGATGGCTTTGTTATCCACTCCACCAACTCTTCTGCATGTTCTGGCTCAATAACATGGCCAGCAGCAGAAAAAAAGGACAAGTGTGCCCCACGGCCACTGGCAGAGGATGCACCATGCCTATGACCAACACTGTTGACTGTGGACACAGAGCCTTCTTGCCCTCTTTTAGTGGCCTGTGAGCGTCTGCCTCACCTTGGTGGCCTTCTGGACATGATGTATATTTTGTTTTGCAACACCGCACTACACTGTATTGTGTACTGTGTACACCACCAGAAAAGTAGTAGCAACTGCACTACGGCTGCACTATATTGTAATTACATTTTTGATCTAATATTTCACAGCAGGACCCGTTCCAGTGCCCACCAAGAGTAACTGTGAGGGCTTACAGTTTTCTGGTACCACCAGCTCCTAAGGACCAATTTTCCACAGAGTGTATAGGGCAGGCCGTATAGTATATACAGGTGATCCCCTGTTTTCAAACATCAGACTTACAAATGACTCCTACTTACAAATGGAGGGAGGGAGACAACAGAAAGTGGAAATTTACCCCTAGGAAGGGAAATTCTCTCCTGTAAGAGTTAATACAGGAAAAAAGTGAGGTGAAATCTTCTGAACAGGGGCACAGACAGCAAAAGAAATGTTACAGGGGTGATAACCCTTCCCTATATTATCCAAAAAGCTTAAAACTAGATTTTTGGGCTGGAGCTACACTTAAAAAATTTACCTGTTCCAAATTACAAACAGATTCAACTTAACTTAACAACAAACCTACAGTCCCTATCTTGTTTGTAACTCGGGGACTGCCTGTATGCTGCTGTTCAGATTATATAGGGCCTGGGGGCCCCACACCCTTTTTTTATTTGGGTGCGGGGTTCCCCTTAATATCCATACCAGACCCAAAGGGCCTGGTAATGGGCTGGGGGGGGCAATATTACATTAAAGCCGTAAGCAGTTTTAAATGACTTTTTTCCTTTAAAAATGTCATTTTGTGCAGGGACTGTTCTAAACACGGGAAACATGCACCACTTTACAGGAATACTATAGACACCCCCCAAGCATGATTTTTAAAGGGTTATTACACTTCTATTGTTTCACTTTAAGCGTTATTAAAATCACTGCTCCCGAAAAAACGGCCATTTTTAAAACTTTTTTTGCATTGATACATGTCCCCTGGGGCAGGGCCCGGGTCCCCAAACACTTTTTATGACAATAACTTTCATATTAACCTTTAAAATTAGCACTTTTGATTTTTCACGTTCGAGTCCCATAGACTTTAACGGGGTTCGTGTGTTCGCACACATTTTTTGGCTGTTCGCATGTTCTGCCGCGAACCGAACTGGGGGGGGGGTGTTCGGCTCATTCCTAATCCTGAGGGACACTTTCTTTTTGTTAAAGGACAGATCCAGGGCCAGTGTTATATCCTAGCTACTATATATATGCCCAATAGCCATACCGTTAAATTTCTTTCTAAAAATTTGGATATACTGGGCAAGTTTCGGGAAGGTCTATTGGTTATGGGAGGGGAAAACCTTTGTGTCTCATAAGGCATTAAGATATGTTAAACAGCGCCTTCACTCTCTGCATTTGGTGGACAGTTGGAGGGTACTGCATGAGCGAGACAGGGATTTCAGTTATTACTCCAAAATACACAATGTATAAAATCTATATATCTATAATATCAAGGATCGATATGTTGTTGATGGATCAATATTATCTGAGTCAATCACCATGTCAGACCATGCTCCAATGGTCTGATGAAAGAACATGGTGATTGAATCAATCTATTTTGTATGATAAACAGAATGTTTAATCCTTGTCCCACACAATAGAATTAAATTTTGAGACCAATATATGAGACCAATATATCAGAGGAGGTGTCTGACCAAGTGGTATGGGAAGCCCACAAGGCGGTCATCATAGGGGAGTTAATTTCAATGGGTTTGTGTATTAAAAAAGAGAGACAGAAATAAATGGTCAGGCTCTTAGAGGAAATACATAAACTTGAAATTAAACTTAAGGCCCATTTAAAACCCAGGGACGCGCAGAGACTGGAGAAACTGCGGGCAGACTTACAACAGCTTCTTGATTGAAAAGTTCAAAATAAACATAGATACTCTGCCCACCAATTCTATGAACAGGGTAATAAGGGTGGGAGACTATTGGCTAGACAACTAAAGAAAAAACAGGATTCACGCCATGTTTACACTATAAAGACAGGCGATAAGCAGATAGTGGACTCCCAAGCAAAAGCAGCTGAGTTTCATTGCTTTTATGTGTCTCTATATAACATAGACTCAGTTCCTGTGGGGGCGGAGGAGGGTGGACGTTTGGATAGAATATCTTGAGGCCTCAGGGCTACAGGCCATTCCATATGTGGCCTTGGAGGAAATGGAAAAAGCAATCTCCATTGAAGAACTGGGTGGAGCAATTGCGGCTTTGCCATTAGGTAAAAACCCGGGACCTGATGGTTTTACAAATATAATAAAAGCAGTGCAGTTCATAGACAAACAAACAGAACAAATAAGTCAAGAAATGATAAATAAGTCGGTGATATAAAAAAGCACCATCAAGTGTTTATAAACGGTGGTCCTATGGATGACAGACAGGGTGATCATGTGACGGCCACCACCAACAGTGAATCCTAGCCGCTCACCTCAGAATGTGGACCCCTGAGTGAATCAGTCAGGTCACACAAGCAGTCCCATCACAAGGGTATGTATACTGGTCCACTGGATGGAAGAATTGCTGGAGACAAGTGTGTGCTAGTGACATGAGATCCCCTGTGTCCTGACCATAGACTCTGATAAATTCGTACATAGAATGACAGTGGTGCAATATAGTGCTCTCCATTGGGTATATAAAAAGCATTTATTAAGAAAAAGATTGCACTTACAAATCAGGCACTGTACCTCAGTGCAAAGGTGATAAAGCAGACATCAACAATTTTCCATGAGGATAAACAGAGGACACGGGTGACGTCACGTTGGTCACGTGGTTCTGTACGTGTTACGTCCCAGGGGCGGTACTTCATCAGCAGTGACGGAGTGACATACAACACCCGCTATAAATACCCTGACGCAACACCTCTGATCATTGGAGGTATTGCACATAAAGGGAAACCATGGAAACATCGTAAATAACAAACACTGACACCTCAGGTCATTAAAAGAATTACACACGGTAAGTCACCATGGCAACCTAATAAACAACCAAACGAGGACTGGAAGTCATAAAACGCCCGGAGTTGCACTGAAAATACTTGGAGTAAGAATGGGAATTCCATCTGTACACCAAAAGGGCACATATTAACCCCCCAGATTGTTACCGCAAACAAATGGGAAAGTGATTGTGCCATAATGATGTCTTAAAAGAACACTAATAGACGTAATCTATTATGCAATGATTATACCAATAATCCAGTCAAAATGAAACATGAGAATAAAATATAATAAAAAAAAAATTATATTTATAATATAAAATATATATATACACCCGCATCTCCATTGATCCTCGTATACAGCATATATATAAAAAAGAGAGAGAGACAAGATTACATCAACCTAACGATCAGAAATGAAACAATTTACATCAAACTCAACATTGAGGCCTGCTGGTACTAAAACCTTTGTCTCATGTATCAAGTAAGACTCTCTACGGCTAAGCTGACGCATGAAATTGCCCCCTCTCCAATGTTTTGTAACTCTTTCGATCCCCCAAAACTTGAGACTCCTAGGGCTCTGGTTATGAACTAATTTGAAATGCCTTGATACATTATGAGTCCTAAGTCCATTCTTGATGTTGTTCACATGCTCGCCTAGTCTAACATGGAGGGGTCTGGAAGTCCTACCGATATAGTGTAGGCCACATTCACATTTGAGCATGTAAACAACACCAATTGTGGCACACATAATCAATTGCTGAATCTTATATTCTTTATTGGTTGCTGAAGACTCAAAGTTTTTACGCTTTTTGATATTACATTTGGAATGCTTGCAGGCGGTACACTTCTCACAGGCATAAAATCCAGAGAGGAGGGGGCGTGGCCTGGCGCGCAATGAAGATGGCAGCACAGTGAAGGAGCTCTGCAGCACACGTGGCCATTCGTAGCCAAACACGCGACCCACAGCGCTCAGATGCCGAGCAGAAAGCCTCACCCGACTCCACAGTCTCGCCCGGGCCGCTACTCGGTGTCTCTGGCGACACAGAACATTGCGGATATTTTCAAAACCCAGCCGGCGGCTCATAGCAGTGGGACTAAGCCCAAAATGGTGCAGACTTATCATGAGGATGATGGCAGCGAAGATTCGCAGTCAGCCCCAGAGAGCTCGGACAGGGGTAAGTCCAGATCGGATCACCCCCTAATATTCTCAGACATGTTAGTGTTCATGGCTGACATTAAAGCTACCTTTTCAGCTGCTATAATGGACTTAAAAACGAGCATGCTCGTTCTCAATGAGAAAATGGTGGTGACAGAGGGAAAGCGCAGAGACCGGGCCATTCACAAGCTTGAGGGAACCACAATTACACAGTCACAGCACTTCATAGAGATGAACAGACACATTGAGGACCTCGACAATAGAGGCAGGAGGTGTAATATAAGAGTAAGGGGGATTCCGGAATCAGTGGAAACTGACCAGATTGTTCCAGCACTAAGGAGAGTGTTCAACAGCCTCCTTGAAAGGCAGGAGGACATAGAAATTGAATTTGTAAGGGCACACAGAGCGCTTCGGCCTAAGGGACCTGATACAGCACCGCCAAGAGATGTAATCTGTTGCCTACAAAACTTTGGGCTGAAAGAAGAAATAATGCGCAAGGCAGGGAGGAATGATCAAATCATATTTAATGGAGAGACAATAATGCTTTTCCAAGACCTCTCTCAGATAACGCTGAGAAACAGCATGATCATCCACTGTTGGATAAACTGAGGGAAAAAGACCTGAGATATACCTGCCGCTTTCCATTCACCCTTACGGTCACGTACAATGGACATCAGTGCATATTACGTACTCCTGCAGACCTCCCAGACTTTTGTGAAGCATTGGACCTGGGCCAGATTAATCTCCCGGAGTGGTATGCAGATTTCCTACAGCCTCCACTGGAAAGGACCCCTCCGACCTCGCTCTTTACCTCACCAGACAAAAGACAGTCCAAAAAATACAAAAGCAACCACGGATGCAGTTTCAAGGTGGGAACTCCACAGAGATTGAATGAGGCTCCCAGGGAACAAGAGGATGAGTGATTTCATCATATCGCAGCTTCCCTAACTTACACAATATTAAAACTTAAGCTGCCACAGACATTGTTCTGCAACGTTATGCTTTACTGATGACTTTTGGATTTCCTTCCAGCTTACCAAAGATCCCCAGCAACTACACAGGAGCCCTTGCCTTACATGAGCACAGTAGAATTCAGGACACACTCTGCGATCACACGTTTTGTGGTGCAGGATTTCTGCTGGTTAGTGCAGCTCCTCCTGAACCTGACTTAACTACACCTACCAAACATAGTCAATCCTGACTTTTGGATACTCATGTTCTCAGCACTGACTGCCAAACATCTCAATGGGACACAGGCCATATGCCAGTGCCTACAGCTAAGTCATACAAGATTACTAGCCTGCCAATACCACTACCAATCATTTTGTAAGATTCCTGGTTACAACATATAAGTGGTTTACTCAGGGCTGGGTCACTATTCCTAATCTTGAATACTTAATGTCTGATCTGTCGGGTATATGATCGCACCTTAAGAGTGTCCTGGTTGGCGGACATGCTCTAACCAGCACAACCTCTTAACCTGGGGACTATATCTCATCATATTTTATATTGTTTGGTTTTAGGTATTTTATAAGCGTTTGGGAACAATTTACACATTTCTACTACACACTTTAGAGATAGTATATTAGTACTTAGGATGGTATTCCTAGTTCGTATAAAGTGGTTGCAGAACTTGTCTGACTGACAATAATACCAAAGAGTTAACCTGAATTAAATATACACACCAAGGTTGGGTGTGAATCTTTTAGCTTTGATGTTTTTCGTTGCAACAGTTCGGCGACTAGGACGAGTGCAACAGTGCAGCGACTAGGACGAGTTTTTTTTTTTTCTAGTCCATTTCCTTAATTAAACATTTTAGAAATTCAATAAGTGTGCTGACACTTGATTGTTTGCGCCTCCCCCTAACCCCACAGCGTGTCTCATGGCACCTAAAAAGACGCGAGATACAATATACAGAGTTGGTAGGCTCAGTCCTCGGGCAAGGTGGTTAGCTTTTACGAGAGATAGACTTCTAACACTTCATTCATATTCTGAATATTTCTTCCTATTTCTTTCCTTCCCCTGCTCTTCTTATTTCTTTAACTCTTACTATACATCCCCTACTAGGTGCATAGTAGTATTATAACACGATTGTTGTTTCAGATTTCCAATATAAATAATAATTCTTGTACCGGAGTTGTGTTTTCTCTGCAGATCGGTGACCCGAGCACCTCCTCCTAACCTCCAGCCATGGCCTATTCCTCCTTGGGAAACTGTCCATTGATAATTTTGCATAATGTGAGGGGTCTTAACATACCAGAACTTCGCTCCACCATTCTAAGAGCGCTTAAAAAAGGTAAGCCACACTTTGTTTATCTCCAAGAAACCCATTTCAAAACTCAACAGACACCAAAACTCACAAACTCATACTTTACAAGGATGTTTCATGCCACGAACCCTGACTCTAAGTCAAAGGGAGTCTCCATTTTGATCAGCAAGGAGGCCCCCTTTGAATTAACGAAACAACTATGCGATTTGGAAGGCAGATTTGTCTTTTTAAAAGGAACCTATGGAGGTGCTCCGATAACACTAGCAAACGTCCATTTCCCTAATAGAAGACATGTACCATTTTGCCAAAACATTGTCAGGAAGCTTGCAGGGTTTGCATCGGGATACTTGATCTTAGGAGGGGACTTCAACATACCGTTAAACCCGCTTACCGATACTTCCAACGGTAAGACGTGTATCTCCTACAAATTTCTTAAAAAGATCAAGTCCCTTTTGCAGTCCCTGCAGCTGATAGACACTTGGCGCTTTTTGAATCCTGACGGGAGAGATTATACACACTTTTCTGTCCTGCACTCAAGGTACGCACGCTTGGACTACCTTTTTGTGTCGCAAAGAGACCTTGCCCACGTGACAAGGACAAACATAGGTGTGCAAATGATTTCAGACCATACACCCATCTCTCTCGCCATGAATCTACTGGGCCCCACACACCGACAACCGACATGGAGGCTGAACGCATCGCTTCTAACAGACCCTTCATTAATCAAAGAGCTGACCACCAACCTGACACAGTTTTTTGAGGAAAATACTGCCCCTGACGTAGACCTTCTGATGGTGTGGGAAGCGCACAAGTGCACCATAAGAGGGATACTGATCAAAATGGGCTCCAAGCATAAGAGGGAGAGAGAAGCTCAAGTAAAAACACTGATAACACAGATTAACACTTTGGAAAGACTACACAAGCAGCCCCTCTCTACCGATTCAGCCACAAAACTTTTAGATACTAGGAAAGAATTGCAACAGATTTTAGACACAAAAGCCAAACGCATCCTTTTTTTCAAAAGAAAAATTTACTATGAATTGGGAAACAAGACAGGCAAATTCCTAGCAAGAGCGTTGCGGAAACATGCTCTGAACAATCACATTGCAGGTATTAAAAATAAGAACGGAAAGCTCGATGTGACATCGGAGGCGATCGCGGAACACTTTCATGACTTTTATACTGGACTATACAATCTACCAAAACAACACAAACAACCCCATATGATAGGGAATAGGGCACAAATTATTCAGGACAACCTGACCCAAAGTGGCTTACCGACCCTTAGCAACTCTGACTCTGATATATTAGAAGAACCCCTTTCATCCCTAGAACTGAGATAAGCTATCGCTCAACTTAAATTGGGTAAGAGCCCAGGGCCGGATGGCTTTTCCGCAATATACTACAAAACCTTCACTGACATCATAACAGATCCTCTCAGAAATGCTTTGAACTCCCTGTCCTCACCGAGGGGAATAACTCCCGACTTCCTCTCGGCACACATTGCAATAATACCAAAGGAGGGTAAGGACCCTGGGGAATGTACTAGTTACAGACCCATTTCCTTATTGAACCTTGACGTTAAATTATTCGCAAAAATGCTTGCACTGAGGATAGGCCCCCTCCTCTCAGGGCTGATAGGTTTGGAACAAGTCGGATTCGTTTCGGGTAGAGAAGCCAAAGACAATGTCACCAAAGCTTTACTTCTGATCCATACAGCGAAAATGCAGAGAAGGCCTTCGATAGAGTAGCATGGGACTACATGCTAGCAGTGTGTAGACACGTAGGATTGGGGACACGCATGATGTCGTGGATATCTGCGCTGTATCACAATCCGTCGGCACACTTGAAAATCAATGGCACGCTGTCAAGGTGAGTGCACAATACAAACGGGACTAGACAGGGGTGCCCACTGTCCCCTTTATTGTTCATCCTCTTGCTGGAACCCTTTATTAGAAAAATTAAATCAAATATGGCGGTCCATGGATTCAGGGTGGAGGACAGGGAGTTCAAAGTGGCAGCATATGCCGATGATCTTTTATTTTTTTTTGACAGATCCATTAATATCTCTCCCTAATTTATTAAAGGAATTCTCACACTACGGATACCTATCGAACCTAAAAATCAACTACACAAAATCTGAGGCCCTAAATATATCTCTACCAGACAAGATTCTCAAACAGACTATAGCCAACTCGACATTTAGGTGGGAATCCTCAGCACTGAAATATCTGGGAACTTGGTTAACGCCTCAATTGCATTCCATTTTCGAGAGGAATTACACCCTGCTCCTTAGAAAATGCGAGAAGGACCTTGGAGATTGGAATTTAGGCTACTTTTCATGGCTTGGGAGAGCAGCAATAATCAAGATGGTGATATTGCCTAGATTCCTTTACCTTATGCGTACCCTACCAGTGAAAATACCACAGAAATTTTTTACAAATTTGAATTCCATCATCCTAAGGTTCCTCTGGCAACATAAGAAACCCAGGATAAAATTAACCAAACTAACACAACCCAAAGAAATGGGAGGGATTGGATTGCCAAACTTCAAACACTATTACTACGCGGCACACATAGTGAAAATACCACAATTACCACAATTTTGCAAATTTGAATTCCGTCATCCTAAGGTTCCTCTGGCAACTACGCGGCACACATAGCTAGGGTCATCGATTGGCATTGCCATGAACATGCGAAAGAATGGGTTTCATTAAAAGCAGACTTAAGTCCCATCCCTCTTAGCTATACACCTTGGATCCCATGAAACAAATACCCAAGTATCTTAAAAAGTCACTCCTTAACAGGAACCAC
Source organism: Aquarana catesbeiana (assembly GCF_042186555.1). Taxonomy (NCBI): domain Eukaryota; kingdom Metazoa; phylum Chordata; class Amphibia; order Anura; family Ranidae; genus Aquarana; species Aquarana catesbeiana. The sequence goes on from NC_133327.1 coordinate 450,532,110, forward strand.
TCTAGAGATAACAAATATCTTAGCTAAACAAAAGGATGTCACAACACTTTCTAGCCCATTAACACCACTGAAGGACAATCCTGATTTTCCACCGGGTGAGCAAAATACTACCTTACAAAACATAACTGACAGATCTCCCCTGCTTGTAGGTGACTGCTTTCAAGGAGACAAACTCAAAGATTGGCTATCCATTAAATCAGAGAATAATCTACCTCTCCTACGTCAATGGACATATTTACAGATTCAAAGCTACTTAAACAAATTTGGACACTCTCGAGATTTGTTCAGACCCTGACTGACTTGGAGTCGATTTGCCACGGCAGATCTCTTTTGGACAGGGCCACCTCAGTTGCTTATACATGGCTTCAAAATCCGAACGTTATGGCGGAGGATGAACATAGGAGGAGGTGGTCGGAGGACTTGGAAGTGGAGATATCAGAGAAACAATGGAGGTATGCATGCATAATGGCACACAAATGCTCTATGAATACAAAACAGCAAGAAACGAGTTACAAACTATTGATGCACTGATACAATACACCTGACAGACTTCATAAGTGGGATAGCCAAAAATCAGAGATGTGCTGGAAGTGTCAACAAGAAATAGGCACACTGACACACATTTGGTGGCAATGCAACCTGATTAAAGGCTTTTGGACTGAAGTCCGGAATTTGATCAAATTGATTACAGACACATTTTAGTGACCAAATACACTTAATGTAACCATAATATAAGATACATGATTGTTATTGTTTATGGTCTATTTATGGACTAGTTTATGATTTTTTCTTCTTTACGCTGTATCGAAAAAACATACGCAGTTGCATCTGCAATTCACGAAATACGCATGTTGTTACCTTTATTTTCTCTTAATAAACCTTTAAATGAGAAAAAAAAAAATCCAGAGAGGAAGGAGAATAACCAACTTTCTGTCTGAGTCGGTGGGTCAACAACACTAGGTGCCAAACGATTGCGAAGGGAGGGAGCTTTTTTATATATAAATGATGGCCGCTGTGGTAGCAGGGGGCCCAATACCTTGTCCTGTTTGAGAATGGACCAATTTTTTTGGACAATCCTCTCAAACTTTTTATGTTGGACATTTTAATTTAATACCATTTTAAAGTTTGAGACATCAGTATCACTCTCTCTGGTCTGATTGGAGACCAGTGTCTTTCTATCCATACTACGCACCCGCTCTATTTCACAATCTAGGGAAGATTTCTCATATCCCATAAGTTCAGGGGGGTGATTATTAAAGACAACCTCTTCCTCCCAGTGGGCCATGAATAAATTGCACTGCTTTTATTATATTTACTTATTGGGATATAATATTTTGGCCCTCAGTGTTCAGCTGCTGTTTCATGGTATATAATTTTTTGCGCTGATTGATTTGTTTGCTATATATCTACCTTTTCAATTTATTACAATCTAGCTGCAATTATGGATGTTTTCCAATATTTGGAGAAACATGAGGTGAAATTGGGAGAAATTTTCTCCCGGTAATCACCCAGCGAGCAGGTTAATGATCTTGCTCATTCATTCAGGAAGTTGGGACATATATTTGAGAAAAAAGTGAAAACCTGGTGGGATATCACCTCCTTTGAGCAATATTTGGCTGCCAATCTTATCCCACATAGATTAAGGTGGGATGTGCCACCGAATGATGACTTAATGGATGAAGTATCCATGAAAGAATGGGGGATTTCTTTATTGAGAAAGGTTTGGAATTGCTTGATTTTTTACTTTTTACTTAAACAAAGGAAAATGGAACTCTTAGAATCTTAGATTCAAGATATTAAGAACCTTATGGAACCATACAAAGACAGTGATGACTTTCTTAGACTGTCTGTTGAGCTGAAAAATAAACTTCCCTCCCTTCGCGATCGTTTGGCATCTAGTGTTGTTGATCCACCGACTCAGTCAAAAAGTCAGTTATTCTCATTCCTCTCTGGATTTTATGCTTGTGGGAAGTGTACCTCCTGCAAGCATTCCAAATGTAATATCAAAAAGCATAAAAACTTTGTGTCTTCAGCAAGCAATAAAGAGTATAAGATTCAGCAATTGATTACGTGTGCCACGATTGGTGTTGTTTACATGCTCGAATGTGAATGTGGCCTACAGTATATTGGTAATACTTCCAGACCCCTCCATGTTAGACTAGGCGAGCATGTGAACAACATCAAGAATGGACATAGGACTCATAATGTATCAAGGCATTTAAAAATCTAGGTATCAATATTTTGGCTGCATTTAGCAAATGGGGAGTAACACTTCTCTTATAAAACCTAGCAGATGATGTCATCCCATGAAAAAGAAAATGTAATAGAGAGAATTCTATAGGTCTAAGTGTCATTTTCTTAATCCAAGGGGCTCTTTCCTCCCAGAAAACTTTAACCACTTCAGTACCAGGCACTTATACCCCCTTCTTGCCCAAGCCAATTTTCAGCTTTCTGTGCTGTTGCTGTTTAAATAACAATTGCGCGGTCATGCTACACTGTACCCAAACAGAATTTGTATCATTTTGTTCCCACAAATAGAGATTTCTTTTGGTGGTATTTGATCACCTCTGTGTTTTTTATTTTTTGCTAAACCAATAAAAAAAGACTGAAAATTTTTGAAAAAAAAATAGTTTTTCTTTTGTTTCTGTTATAAAATTTTGTAAATAAGTATGTTTTCTCCTTCACTGATGGGCACTGATAAGGCAGCACTGACGGGCACTGATAAGGCGGCACCAATGAGGTGGCACCAATGAGGTGTCACTGATGGGCACTGACGGCACTGACGATGGGCACTGTTATGCAGCACTGATGGGCATTGATAGGCGGGACTGATGGGCACTCATGGGTGGCACTGGTGGGCACTGATAGGCGACACTGATGGGCACTGAAAGGCTGCACTGATGGGTACTTATGGGTGACACTGATAGGCGGCACTGCTGGGCACTGCTGGGCACTGGTAGGCGGCACTGCTGAGCACTGATGGGCACTGATACGTGGCATTGATATGTGGCACTGTTAGATGGTACTGATAGGCATCACTGATGGCAATGGCACTGGCAGGCATTGGGGATGGGCACTGATTGGCAGCTGCCTGGGCACTGATTTGCATTTCCCTGGTGGTCTAGTGTGGCATACCTGGTGGTCCAGTGTGGTGGCAATCCCTGGTGGTCCTGGCAGCACCCTGGTGGTCCCGGGCAGGCATCAGCACAGACCCCCCCATCAGGAGAGTAGCCGATCGGCTCTCCTCTACTCGCTTCTGTCAGATGCGATCAATGGCTCTTCCTGTTTACATCGCAATCACCCATGATTGGACACAGCTGATCATATGGTAAAGAGCCTCCATCAGAGGCTCTTTACCGAGATCGGTGTATCGGTGTATCAGACTGATACCATCTTGTCAGGAACTTATAAGACATCTCCTGTATATGGGAACTTATTGAAGTATGGTGTGTCGCTCCCATCAGCCTTTTAATATGCTCTGATGTAAAATTATAGCCCAGTTCTATTTCCCATTCTCGAATGAAATAGGGAGTTGTCATATTTTGGGCGCTCAGAACCAGCCTATACATTTAAGATAACATATGACCCGGCCCTGATAAGTTAACACACCATTCTTCAAAAGTAGCAAGCGGGTTCGCTGGACTAATCTGGTGCTTCCATTTATTGAACAAGTCTGTCAGTTGACGGTATTTCCATACAGCCATTGGTACTTCCCCCAGTATTCGAACCAAATCCACCAATGGAAGCATTTTACCCTGTGGGGCCACACCAGTGCAATTATCCATCCCTTTCATTCCCCAGCGATCTAAACTTCCTTTCTCTTTCCCTGGGGAAAACCAGGGAAATCCTTCCAATGGTGTTAAAGGGGATATTGGGGGGAACTTTCCCATACTGTTCATTCCATCCCAAATGGATAGTGTTGTCTTTGTCAGTGGTGATGCATATTCTGACAACCCCCTATAAGGAATCCAGGGGGCTCCGGCCAAGATTCCTACCTGCTAATGTTTTCTTCAAGGGCACCCAAATTTTACCAGCAGAGTCATGGCACCAGTTCATTTTACGAACCAGGGCCATGGCTCTGTAATAAAACGCTATATCCAGGAGTCCCCCCCCCCCGTTTTGGTCTCCTCAAAATCTTGTGTGCCAACCTGGGATGTTTATCTTCCCTCCATTTGGAATGCTTGCAGGAGGTACACTTCCCAAAGCATGGCTCCACCCCAGCCCCTATCAGGGAACTCTATATTAACCTGTGCACTGCAAGCCTGCCTTGATGATCAACCTTTGTGTGTTTAGCTTCCGTGTGCATCTTGCTATGTCTTCTACGTCTGATTCCAGTTATTGATCTTGGCTTGTTTTCGACTATCCCTGCCTGCTTGTGACCCTGACCTTTGGCGTGTTCTATGTTTATCCTTGTCTGCTTTCTGGCCTGCCTCAGGAGATCTTGTAAGCCTGGATACCTGCTCAAGAAATGCTGCACCACCAAATTCACAATGTGTGCCAAATATGGAACATGGGTCAAGTGTCCCTGTTGGAGGGCGGAGAGAAGGTTGGTGCCATTGTCGCATAAAACCATTCCTGGCTGAAGCTGGCATCAACCACCTCTGAGCCTGCCCCTGCAGAGCTGACAGAATCTTTGCCCCAGTGTGGCACCTGTCCCCTAAGCAGTGATTTAACCTTAAACTATATAGAGGGTTCTTTACTGTAAGAGTGGCAAGGATGTGGAATTCCCTTCCACAGGCTGTGGTCTCAGCGGGGGGGCATCGGTAGTTTCAAGAAACTATTAGATAAGCACCTGAATGACTGCAACATATATATAATGTAATACTGACATATAATCACACACATAGGTTGGACTTGATGGACTTGTGTCTTTTTTCAACCTCACCTACTATGTAACTATGTAACTCATGCACCGCATGGCATCTTTTTGCCTGAGTGCTTGCGTAGCCCCTTGAGCGCTTATGGAGCACCGCTGGTTCAGAGAACAAATCTGCAGAAGGGGCCATAGAAGAAGAAGAGGAGGGGGTGGAGGGAGAGAGCTGTGGCAGAATCCCCACTAGCATTTTGGAGTCATGGTGGCGGAACAAGCTTCAACAATACTGAACCCTGTCCTGCATCCTTCCCAGCTGCCAGCAGAGTTACCCAGTGCGCCATGAAGGAAAGGTAACATCCCTGCCAATGCCTGCTAGACCATGAGTCTGCGGTAATATACACCTTACTGCTGACCGTCCAACAAGACAAAAACATTGTCTTCCGCATGCCGGTAGAGAGCTGGAATGGCCTTCCATGAAAAGAATTTGCATTTTGGGACCTGCAACTGAGGTACAGCACATTCCACAAATTCACGAAAAGGGGGCAGAGTCTACCAGCTGAAAAGGCAGTAGTTGCAGTGCTAGCAATTTGGCCAAGCTGGCATTCAAGCTAGCATTTAGACTGTGAGCAAGTGGATGGCTGGGACCGAATTTCTTTTTACGGTTTAGCATCTGGGGTAGGGAAATTTGCCTGCTAAAATCAGATGATGGTGTACTGCTAGCAGATTGGCTGCAAGTGCTTGCGTAGCCCCTTGAGCGCTTATGGAGCACCGCTGGTTCAGAGAACAAATCTGCAGAAGGGGCCATAGAAGAAGAAGAGGAGGGGGTGGAGGGAGAGAGCTGTGGCAGAATCCCCACTAGCATTTTGGAGTCATGGTGGCGGAACAAGCTTCAACAATACTGAACCCTGTCCTGCATCCTTCCCAGCTGCCAGCAGAGTTACCCAGTGCGCCATGAAGGAAAGGTAACATCCCTGCCAATGCCTGCTAGACCATGAGTCTGCGGTAATATACACCTTACTGCTGACCGTCCAACAAGACAAAAACATTGTCTTCCGCATGCCGGTAGAGAGCTGGAATGGCCTTCCATGAAAAGAATTTGCATTTTGGGACCTGCAACTGAGGTACAGCACATTCCACAAATTCACGAAAAGGGGGCAGAGTCTACCAGCTGAAAAGGCAGTAGTTGCAGTGCTAGCAATTTGGCCAAGCTGGCATTCAAGCTAGCATTTAGACTGTGAGCAAGTGGATGGCTGGGACCGAATTTCTTTTTACGGTTTAGCATCTGGGGTAGGGAAATTTGCCTGCTAAAATCAGATGATGGTGTACTGCTAGCAGATTGGCTGCAAGTACTTGGGACACCTATTGCTATACCTTCATTCCTCTCAGTGCATATTTTTGAGAGGACTGGAGTAGGGTTGGAGATCCCAGATGAGGAGCAAGGAGAAGTCTGCCTTTTTCTTTGATGTGGGTCTTTCAAGTGCTGTTGCCAACGAATAATGTAATTATGAATATATTTAATTTATATTTAATTTATATTTAATTAATTTATATTTAATGAATATATTTAATTTATATATCATTTATATATTTTATTTATTTGATTTAATGAATATATTTAATTTAGCTTTTATCTATGTAGGGCGGAACATATTATCTTCACAGAAATCTCCAGTAGACCAGACAAGTCGGTGCCTAGGTATGTGTATACAAACAATGGGATCCAAACCTCATTGTTTTACACATACTCACTTCAAAGGATTCCATGCTGGGATATGTAATGAAGGGAGGCCAACCCATAATCAATACTTAACTTCTCTGGAAAATTCAAGTTCCTGCTCAGAATAGTCACAAGGATTTGCATTACAGGGGGCTGACTTGTGCAAAGTATAGGGATTGGAGATGTAGCCAGTCCTTAACCTGGAATAGGGAAGCTCACCAATCAGAGCCACGCTGTGCCAACCAATGAGGCATCAGCATGTAATGATATACACAGACTAGATGGGAGGGAAACACACACTTTTATGGGAGAGCAACCATCAGAATGGAACCTTGGTGCAAAGGGTAATTATGGGAAAGGTCTGCATTTTACTTGTAACTAAATATGTTTACAGATTAATGTTTTCAGGAATATACTCTGTATTCCTTCATGTAATTCTCTTATTTTAACCTAATATTTTCTTCCTTGGTGTAGACTATAGATAGGTGGTTGTCTATTAGATAGACTTTCAACTACTCCCCAATAAATGTTGTTAATGTGTTAAAGCTTTCACTCATGGTCAAAGAACTCTCATTTAACCCAAATCATATCTGAGAGATATTAAATCTCAAATATAGTAAAAGGGAAAAAGACTGCATGGGAGGTCATCATATGTCTGGTCATGCATGTGGTGCCCAAGCGGCTGCTGTTGTGGCCACGCTTGTTCCGCTTCAGACATAGGTTGCAAATAGCAATAATTCAATCTGCTGCACATGTGTCCAAAAAGGCCCACACCAAGGAACTTTGCAAAATCAGCGGGGAGTCAGCAGTGCCCTTCCCCCTTCGGAGCTCTGCGGTGTGATGCAGTAAGGTGGCTACCCTTAAGCTGCCCCCAGAGGACATCCTGCCTCGTTGGAGTTGTGCCTCCTCCTCTATTCTATCAAGCACCCAAGTAGAGTCAGTGACCTCATCATCCCCTCCCTCCTCATCACTGGAGCAAACTTGGCACTATGCTGCAGCTGGGGAAACATGGCTGCCAGTTTCTTGTCCTTCTTGGGCACCCCCTCTCTCTAGGCTCACGTTACTCCCTTCCTCAACCTGGGAACCAACATCAGAGCCTTCAAATCACTGCGCATCCTCCAGCAGCATGTACCCGACGAATAGTCGAATAGTTCGGTGGATTCTTCCATGCATGATGGTGGGGCTACAGAAGGAGTGACTGTGGACAAGGAGCCGGTGGAATAGGCCGCTTTGCCAGCTGCATAGGAAGGAAAACTACTTTAAGCCTGGGTGACAGAGGATGAAGAGGATGAGGATGGCTTTGTTATCCACTCCGCCAACTCTTCTGCATGTTCTGGCTCAATAACATGGCCAGCAGCAGAAAAAAAGGACAAGTGTGCCCCACGGCCACTGGCAGAGGATGCACCATGCCTATGACCAACACTGTTGACTGTGGACACAGAGCCTTCTTGCCCTCTTTTAGTGGCCTGTGAGCGTCTGCCTCTCCTTGGTGGCCTTCTGGACATGATGTATATTTTGTTTTGCAACACCGCACTACACTGTATTGTGTACTGTGTACACCACCAGAAAAGTAGTAGCAACTGCACTACGGCTGCACTGTATTGTAATTACATTTTTGATCTAATATTTCACAGCAGGGCCCATTCCAGCACCCACCAAGAGTAACTGTGAGGGCTTACAGTTTTCTGGTACCACCAACTCCTAAGGACCAGTTTTCCGCAGAGTGTATAGGGCAGGCCGTATAGTATGTACAGGCGGTCCCCTGTTTTCAAACATCAGACTTACAAATGACTCCTACTTACAAATGGAGGGAGACAACAGAAAGTGGAAATTTACCCCTAGGAAGGGAAATTCTCTCCTGTAAGAGTTAATACAGGAAAAAAGTGAGGTGAAATCTTCTGAACAGGGGCACAGACAGCAAAAGAAATGTTACAGGGGTGATAACCCTTCCCTATATTATCCAAAAAGCTTAAAACTAGATTTTTGGGCTGGAGCTACACTTAAAAAATGTACCTGTTCCAAATTACAAACAGATTCAACTTAACTTAACAACAAACCTACAGTCCCTATCTTGTTTGTAACCCAGGGACTGCCTGTATGCTGCTGTTCAGATTATATAGGGCCTGGGGGCCCCACACCCTTTTTTTATTTGGGTGCGGGATTCCCCTTAATATCCATACCAGACCCAAAGGGCCCGGTAATGGGCTGGGGGGGCAATATTACATTAAAGCCGTAAGCAGTTTTAAATGACTTTTTCCTTTAAAAATGTCATTTTGTGCAGGGACTGTTCTAAACATGGGAAACATGCACCACTTTACAGGCATACTATAGACACCCCCCAAGCACGATTTTTAAAGGGTTATTACACTTTTATTGTTTCACTTTAAGCATTATTAAAATCACTGCTCCCGAAAAAACGGCCATTTTTAAAACTTTTTTTGCATTGATACATGTCCCCTGGGGCAGGGCCCGGGTCCCCAAACACTTTTTATGACAATAACTTTCATATTAACCTTTAAAATTAGCACTATTTAATTTGTTCATAAACGACCTGGAGGATGGGATAAACAGTTCAATCTCTGTATTTGCAGACGATACTAAGCTAAGCAGGGCAATAACTTCTCCGCAGGATGTGGAAATCTTGCAAAAAGACCTGAACAAATTAATGGGGTGGGCGACTACATGGCAAATGAGGTTCAATGTAGAAAAATGTAAAATAATGCATTTGGGTGGCAAAAATATGAATGCAATCTATACACTGGGGGGAGAACCTCTGGGGGAATCTAGGATGGAAAAGGACCTGGGGGTCCTAGTGGATGATAGGCTCAGCAATGGCATGCAATGCCAAGCTGCTGCTAATAAAGCAAACAGAATATTGGCATGCATTAAAAGGGGGATCAACTGCAGAGATAAAACGATAATTCTCCCGCTCTACAAGACTCTGGTCCGCCCGCACCTGGAGTATGCTGTCCAGTTCTGGGCACCAGTCCTCAGGAGGGACGTACTGGAAATGGAGTGAGTACAAAGAAGGGCAACAAAGCTAATAAAGGGTCTGGAGGATATTAGTTATGAGGAAAGGTTGCGAGCACTGAACTTATTCTCTCTGGAGAAGAGACGCTTGAGAGGGGATATGATTTCAATTTACAAATACTGTACTGGTGACCCCACAATAGGCATAAAACTTTTTCGCAGAAGAGAGTTTAATAAGACTCGTGGCCACTCATTACAATTAGAAGAAAAGAGGTTTAACCTTAAACTACGTAGAGGGTTCTTTACTGTAAGAGCGGCAAGGATGTGGAATTCCCTTCCACAGGCGGTGGTCTCAGCGGGGAGCATTGATAGCTTCAAGAAACTATTAGATAATCACCTGAATGACCGCAATATACAGGGATATGTAATGTAATACTGACACATAATCACACACATAGGTTGGACTTGATGGACTTGTGTCTTTTTTCAACCTCACCTACTATGTAACTATGTAACTATGTAACTTTTGATTTTTCACGTTCGAGTCCCATAGACTTTAACGGGGTTCGTGTGTTCGCACACATTTTTTGGCTGTTCGCATGTTCTGCCGCGAACCGAACCGGGGGGTGTTCGGCTCATTCCTAATCCTGAGGGACGCTTTCTTTTTGTTAAAGGACAGATCCAGGGCCAGTGTTATACCATAGCTACTATATATATGCCTAATAGCCATACCGTTAAATTTCTATCTAAAAATTTGGATATCCTGGGCGAGTTTCGGGAAGGTCTATTGGTTATGGGAGGGGAAAACCTTTGTGTCTCATAAAGCGTTAAGATATGTTAAACAGCGCCTTCACTCTCTGCATTTGGTGGACAGTTGGAGGGTACTGCATGAGCGAGACAGGGATTTCAGTTATTACTCCAAAATACACAATGTATAAAATCTATATATCTATAATATCAAGGATCGATATGTTGTTGATGGATCAATATTATCTGAGTCAATCACCATGTCAGACCATGCTCCAATGGTCTGATGAAAGAACATGGCGATTGAATCAATCTATTTTGTATGATAAACAGAATGTGGAATCCTTGTCCCACACAATAGAATTAAATTTTGAGACCAATATATGAGACCAATATATCAGAGGAGGTGTCTGACCAAGTGGTATGGGAAGCCCACAAGGCGGTCATCATAGGGGAGTTAATTTCAATGGGTTTGTGTATTATAAAAGAGAGACAGAAATAAATGGTCGGGCTCTTAGAAGAAATACATAAACTTAAAATTAAACTTAAGGCCCATTTAAAACCCAGGGATGCGCAGAGACTGGAGAAACTGCGGGCAGACTTACAACAGCTTCTTGATTGAAAAGTTCAAAATAAACATAGATACTTTGCCCACCGATTCTATGAACAGGGGAATAAGGGTGGGAGACTATTGGCTAGACAACTAAAGAAAAAACAGGATTCACGCCATGTTTACACTATAAAGACAGGCGATAAGCAGATAGTGGACTCCCAAGCAAAAGCAGCTGAGTTTCATCACTTTTATGTGTCTCTATATAACATAGACTCAGTTCCTGTGGGGGCGGAGGAGGGTGGACGTTTGGATAGAATATCTTGAGGCTTCAGGGCTACAGGCCATTCCATCTGTGGCCTTGGAGGAAATGGAAAAAGCAATCTCCATTGAAGAACTGGGTGGAGCAATTGCGGCTTTGCCATTAGGTAAAAACCCGGGACCTGATGGTTTTACAAATATAATAAAAGCAGTGCAGCTCATAGATAAACAAACAGAACAAATAAGTCAAGAAATGATAAGTAAGTCCGTGATATAAAAAAGCACCATCAAGTGTTTATAAACGGTTGTCCTATGGATGACAGACAGGGTGATCATGTGACGGCCACCACCAACAGTGAATCCTAGCCGCTCACCTCAAAATGTGGACCCCTGAGTGAATCAGTCAGGTCACACAAGCAGTCCCATCACAAGGGTATGTATACTGGTCCGCTGGATGGAAGAATTGCTGGAGACAAGTGTGTGCTAGTGACATGAGATCCCCTGTGTCCTGACCATAGACTCTGATAAATTCGTACATAGAATGACAGTGGTGCAATATAGTGCTCTCCATTGGGTATATATAAAAAGCATTTATTAAGAAAAAGATTGCACTTACAAATCAGGCACTGTACCTCAGTGCAAAGGTGATAAAGCAGACATCAACAATTTTCCACGAGGATAAACGGAGGACACGGGTGACGTCACATTGGTCACGTGGTTCTGTACGTGTTACGTCCCAGGGGATGGGACTTCATCAGCGGTGACGGAGTGACGTACAACACCCGCTATAAATACCCTGACGTAACACCTCCGATCATTGGAGGTATTGCACATGAAGGGAAACCATGGAAACATCATAAATAACAAACACTGACACCTCAGGTCATTAAAGGAATTACACACGGTAAGTCACCATGGCAACCTAATAAACAACCAAACGAGGACCGGAAGTCATAAAACGCCCGGAGTCACACTGAAAATACTTGGAGTAAGAATGGGAATTCCATCCGTACACCAAAAGGGCACATATTAACCCCCCAGATTGTTATCGGAAACAAATGGGAAAGTGATTGTGCCATAATGATGTCTTAAAAGAGCACTAATAGACGTAATCTATTATGCAATGATTATATCAATAATCCAATTAAAAACATGAAACATAATAATAAAATATAATAAAAAAATGATATTTATAATATAAAATATATATACACCCACATCTCCATTGATCCTCGTATACAGCATATATATAAAAAGGAGAGAGGGACAAGATTACACCAACTTAACTATCAGAAATGAAACAATTTACACCAAACTCAACGTTGAGGCCTGCTGGTACTAAAACCTTTATCTCCTGTATCCAGTGAGACTCTCTACGGCTGAGCTGACGTATGAAATTGCCCCTCTTCAATGTTTTGTAACTCTTTCGATCCCCCAAAACTTGAGACCCCTAGGGTTCTGGTTATGAACTAATTTGAAATGCCTTGATACATTATGAGTCCTATGTCCATTCTTGATGTTGTTCACATGCTCACCTAGTGTAACATGGAGGGGTCTGGAAGTATTACCAATATACTGTAGGCCACATTCACATTCGAGCATGTAAACAACACCAATCGTGGCACACGTAATCAATTGCTGAATCTTATACTCTTTATTGCTTGCTGAAGACACAAAGTTTTTATGCTTTTTGATATTACATTTGGAATGCTTGCAGGAGGTAAACTTCCCACAAGCATAAAATCCAGAGAGGAATGAGAATAACTGACTTTTTGACTGAGTCGGTGGGTCAACAACACTAGGTGCCAAACGATCGCGAAGGGAGGGAAGTTTATTTTTCAGCTCAACAGACAGTCTAAGAAAGTCATCACTGTCTTTGTATGGTTCCATAAGGTTCTTAATATCTTGAATCTGAGATTCTAACAGTTCCATTTTCCTTTGTTTACGTAAAAAGTAAAAAATTAAGCAATTCCAAACCTTTCTCAATAAAGAAATCCCCCATTCTTTCATGGATACTTCATCCATTAAGTCATCATTCGGTGGCACATCCCACCTTAATCTATGTGGGATAAGATTGGCAGCCAAATATTGCTCAAAGGAGGTGATATCCCACCAGGTTTTCACTTTTTTCTCAAATATATGTCCCAACTTCCTGAATGAATGAGCAAGATCATTAACCTGCTCGCTGGGTGAGTTCCGGGAGAAAATTTCTCCCAATTTCACCTCATGTTTCTCCAAATATTGGAAAACATCCATAATTGCAGCTAGATTGTAATAAATTGAAAAGGTAGATATATAGCAAACAAATCAATCAGCGCAAAAAATTATATACCATGAAACAGCAGCTGAACACTGAGGGCCAAAATATTATATCCCAATAAGTAAATATAATAAAAGCAGTGCAATTTATTCATGGCCCACTGGGAGGAAGAGGTTGTCTTTAATAATCGCCCCCCTGAACTTATGGGATATGAGAAATCTTCCCTAGATTGTGAAATAGAGCGGGTGCGTAGTATGGATAGAAAGACACTAGTCTCCAATCAGACCAGAGAGAGTGATACTGATGTCTCAAACTTTAAAATGGTATTAAATTACAATGTCCAACATAAAAAGTTTGAGAGGATTGTCCAAAAAAATTGGTCCATTCTCAAACAGGACAAGGTATTGGGCCCCCTGCTACCACAGCGGCCATCATTTATATATAAAAAAGATCCCTCCCTTCGCAATCGTTTGGCACCTAGTGTTGTTGACCCACCGACTCAGACAGAAAGTTGGTTATTCTCCTTCCTCTCTGGATTTTTTTTTTTTTTTCTCATTTAAAGGTTTATTAAGAGAAAATAAAGGTAACAACATGCGTATTTCGTGAATCGCAGATGCAACTGCGTATGTTTTTTCGATACAGCGTAAAGAAGAAAAAATCATAAACTAGTCCATAAATAGACCATAAACAATAACAATCGTGTATCTTATATTATGGTTACATTAAGTGTATTTGGTCACTAAAATGTGTCTGTAATCAATTTGATAAAATTCCGGACTTCAGTCCAAAAGCCTTTAATCAGGTTGCATTGCCACCAAATGTGTGTCAGTGTGCCTATTTCTTCCAGCACATTTTTGGTTATCCCACTTATGAAATCTGTCAGGTGTATTGTACCAGTGCATCAATAGTTTGTAACTCGTTTCTTGCTGTTTTGTATTCATAGAGCATTTGTGTGCCATTATGCATGCATACCTCCATTGTTTCTCTGATATCTCCACTTCCAAGTCCTCCGACCACCTCCTCCTATGTTCATCCTCCGCCATAACGTTCGGATTTTGAAGCCATGTATAAGCAACTGAGGTGGCCCTGTCCAATGGAGATCTGCCGTGGCAAATCGACTCCAAGTCAGTCAGGGGTCTGAACAAATCTTGAGAGTGTCCAAATTTGTTTAAGTAGCTTTGAATCTGTAAATATGTCCATTGACGTAGGAGAGATAGATTATTCTCTGATTTAATGGATAGCCAATCTTTGAGTTTGTCTCCTTGAAAGCAGTCACCTACAAGCAGGGGAGATCTGTCAGTTATGTTTTGTAAGGTAGTATTTTGCTCACCCGGTGGAAAACCAGGATTGTCCTTCAGTGGTGTTAATGGGCTAGGAAGTGTTGTGACGTCCTTTTGTTTAGCTAAGATATTTGTTATCTCTAGAGTGGTTCCTGTTAAGGGGTGACTTTTTAAGATACTTGGGTATTTGTTTCATGTGATCCAAGGTGTATAGCTAAGAGGGATGGGACTTAAGTCTGCTTTTAATGAAACCCATTCTTTCGCATGTTCATGGCAATGCCAATCGATGACCCTAGCTATGTGTGCCGCGTAGTTGCCAGAGGAACCTTAGGATGATGGAATTCAAATTTGCAAAATTGTGGTATTTGTGGTATTTTCACTGGTAGGGTACGCATAAGGTAAAGGAATCTAGGCAATATCACCATCTTGATTATTGCTGCTCTCCCAAACCATGAAAAGTAGCCTAAATTCCAATCTTCAAGGTCCTTCTCGCATTTTCTAAGGAGCGGGGTGTAATTCCTCTCGAAAATGGAATGCAATTGAGGCGTTAACCAAGTTCCCAGATATTTCAGTGCGCAGGATTCCCACCTAAATGTCGAGTTGGCTATAGTCTGTTTGAGAATCTTGTCTGGTAGAGATATATTTAGAGCCTCAGATTTTGTGTAGTTGATTTTTAGGTTCGATAGGTATCCGTAGTGTGAGAATTCCTTTAATAAATTAGGGAGGGATATTAATGGATCTGTCAAAAAAAATAAAAGATCATCGGCATATGCTGCCACTTTGAACTCCCTGTCCTCCACCCTGAATCCGTGGACCTCCATATTTGATTTAATTTTTCTAATAAAGGGTTCCAGCAAGAGGATGAACAATAAAGGGGACAGTGGCCACCCCTGTCTAGTCCCGTTTGTAATGTGCACTTACCTTGACAGCGTGCCATTGATTTTCAAGTGTGCCGACAGATTGTGATACAGCGCAGATATCCACGACATCATGCGTGTCCCCAATCCTACGTGTCTACACACTGCTAGCATGTAGTCCCATGCTACTCTATCGAAGGCCTTCTCCACATTTTCGCTGTATGGATCAGAAGTAGGGATGAGCCGAACACCCCCCGGTTCGGTTTGCACTAGAACCTGTGAACGGACCGAAAATTTGCTCGAACGTTAGAACCCCATTGACGTCTATGGGACTCGAACGTTCGAAATCAAAAGTGCTCATTTTAAAGGCTAATTTGCATGGTATTGTCCTAAAAAGGGTTTGGGGACCCGGGTCCTACCCCAGGGGACTTGTATCGATGCAAAAAAAAACTTTTAAAAATGGCCATTTTTTCGAGAGCAGTGATTTTAATGATGCTTAACCACTTCAGCCCCGGAAGGATTTACCCCCTTCCTGACCAGAGCACTTTTTACAATTTGGCACTGCGACGCTTTAACTGCTAATTGCGCGGTCATGCAATGCTGTAACCAAACGAAATTTGCGTCCTTTTCTTCCCACAAATAGAGCTTTCTTTTGATGGTATTTGATCACCTCTGCCGTTTTTATTTTTTGCGCTATACACGGAAAAAGACCGAAAATTTTGAAAAAAAATGATATTTTCTACTTTTTGTTCTAAAAAAAATCCAATAAACTCAATTTTAGTCATACATTTAGGCCAAAATGTATTTGGCCACATGTCTTTGGTAAAAAAAATGTCAATAAGTGTATATTTATCGGTTTGCGCAAAAGTTATAGCGCCTACAAACTAGGGTACATTTTCTGGAATTTACACAGCCTTTAATTTATGACTGCCTATGTCGTTTCTTGAGGTGCTAAAATGGCAGGGCAGTACAAAACCCCCACAAATGACCATTTTGGAAAGTAGACACCCCAAGGAAATTGCTGAGAGGCATTTTGAGCCCATCGAATATTCATTTTTTTTGTCCCAAGTGATTGAATAATGACAAAAAAAAAAAAAATTACAAAAAGTTGTCACTAAATGATATATTGCTCACACAGGCCATGGGCATATGTGGAATTGCACCCCAAAATACATTGAGCTGCTTCTCCTGAGTATGGGGATACCACATGTGTGGGACTTTTTGGGAGCCTAGCCGCATACGGGGCCCCGAAAACCAATCACTGCCTTCAGGATTTCTAAGGGCGTACATTTTTGATTTTACTCCTCACTACCTATCACAGTTTTGAAGGCCATAAAATGCCCAGATGGCACAAACCCCCCCCAAATGACCCCATTTTGGAAAGTAGACACCCCAAGCTATTTGCTGAGAGGCATGTTGAGTCCATGGAATATTTTATATTTTGACACAAGTTGCGGGAAGGTGACAATTTATTTTTTATTTTTTTTTTTTTTGCACAAAGTTGTCACTAAATGATATATTGCTCACACAGGTCATGGGCATATGTGGAATTGCACCCCAAAATACATTCTGCTGCTTCTCTTGAGTACGGGGATACCACATGTGTGGGACTTTTTAGGAGCCTAGCCGCGTACGGGACCCCGAAAACCAATCACCGCCTTCAGGATTTCTAAGGGTGTACATTTTTGATTTCACTCTTCACTGCCTATCACAGTTTCGGAGGTCATGGAATGCCCAGGTGGCACAAACCCCCCCCAAATGACCCCATTTTGGAAAGTAGACACCCCAAGCTATTTGCTGAGAGGCATGGTGAGTATTTTGCAGCTCTCATTTGTTTTTGAAAATGAAGAAAGACAAAAAAAAAAATTTTTTTTTTCTTTTTTTAATTTTCAAAACTTTGTGACAAAAAGTGAGGTCTGCAAAATACTCACTATACCGCTCAGCAAATAGCTTTGGGTGTCTACTTTCCAAAATGGGGTCATTTGGGGGGGGGTTGTGCTATCTGGGCATTCCATGGCCTCCGAGACTGTGATAGGCAGTGAAGAGTGAAATCAAAAATTTACCCCCTTAGAAAGCCTAAAGGCGGTGCTTGGTTTTCGGGGTCCCATACGCGGCTAGGCTCCCAAAAAGTCTCACACATGTGGTATCCCCGTACTCAGGAGAAGCAACAGAATGTATTTTGGGGTGTAATTTCACATATTCCCATGGCATGTTTGAGCAATATATCATTTAGTGACAACTTTGTGCAAAAAAAAAAAAAAAAATTTGTCTCTTTCCCGCAACTTGTGTCACAATATAAAATATTCCATGGACTCGACATGCCTCTCAGCAAATAGCTTGGGGTGTCTACTTTCCAAAATGGGGTCATTTGGGGGGGGTTTGAACTGTCCTGGCATTTTATGCACAACATTTAGAAGCTTATGTCACACATCACCCACTCTTCTAACCACTTGAAGACAAAGCCCTTTCTGACACTTTTTGATTACATGAAAAAATTATTTTTTTTTGCAAGAAAATTACTTTGAACCCCCACACATTATATATATTTTTAAAGCAAATGCCCTACAGATTAAAATGGTGGGTGTTTAATTTTTTTTTTTCACACAGTATTTGCGCAGCGATTTTTCAAACGCTTTTTTTGGGGAAAAAACACACTTTTTTACATTTTAATGCACTAAAACACACTATATTGCCCAAATGTTTGATGAAATAAAAAAGATGATCTTAGGCCGAGTACATGGATACCAAACATGACATGCTTTACAATTGCGCACAAACGTGCAGTGGCACCAAAATAAATACATTTTTAAAAGCCTTTAAAAGCCTTTACAGGTTACCACTTTAGATTTACAGAGGAGGTCTACTGCTAAAATTACTGCCCTCGATCTGACCGTTGCGGTGATACCTCACATGCATGGTGCAATTGCTGTTTACATTTGACGCCAGACCGACGCTTGCGTTCGCCTTAGCGCGAGAACAGGGGGGACAGGGGTGCTTTTTTTTTTTTTTTTTTTTTTTTTTTTCTTTATTATTTTTTTGCTTTTTTATCTTATTTTAAAACTGTTCCTTTCATTTTTTTTTTTTTTTAATCATTTTTATTGTTATCTCAGGGGATGTAAATATCCCCTATGATAGCAATAGGTAGTGACAGGTACTCTTTTTTGAAAAAATTGGGGTCTATTAGACCCTAGATTTCTCCTCTGCCCTCAAAGCATCTGACCACACCAAGATCGGTGTGATAAAATGCTTCCCCAATTTCCCAATGGCGCTGTTTACATCCGGCGAAATCTAAGTCATAAAATGCTCGTAGCTTCCGGTTTCTTAGGCCATAGAGATGTTTGGAGCCACTCTGGTCTCTGATCAGCTCTATGGTCAGCTGGCTGAATCACCGGCTGCATTCTCAGGTTCCCTGTTGAGACAGGAGAGCCAGAGAAAAACACGGAAGACGGTGGGGGGGGGCATTCTCTCCCACTGCTTGTAAAAGCAGTCTAGAGGCTAATTAGCCACTAGGATTGCTTTTACATGAAAGCCGACCGCTGGCTGAAAAGAATGATACCAAGATGATACCTAAACCTGCAAGCATCATTCTGGTATAACCACTCAAAGTCGTGAATGGCGTACCTGAAGACAAAAAAATGGTTAACAATAAAGCACAGTAAACGGTAAAGTATAAAAAATTGCATACCTGAAAAGCAAACATGATAAAACATAATAACAATAAAACATTGCAGAATAGAATACAGTAAAAAAGAGCAGAAGAATAGAGAGAGAGAGAATAGAGAGAGAACAATAAAACGACAACTATTATTTTTTATTTTATATTTTTGTTTGTGTTTTTTTTTTTTTTTTACACTTTTTTTGTAACTGTAACTTTTATAACTGTAACCGGTTCCAGGTTCGGGGCTCTCAAAATGCGATGGCATCTTGGGAGACCCTGTGAAAGTGTGCCTAGTCTGTGCAATGCTGTACCCTACGCTAATACTCAACTAGTGAATGGTAGTGTTCAAAACATTCACCAATGCAAAGACCAGGATTGTCAGGACAGGAGGGACAATAATAGCGGGTGTCACGCCTATATCCGCGTTTGCTGCAGACACAACATCTTTTTTGGGGGGGTTCGTTGGGTAGGGGTACTCGGGAGGGCATAAAAATGCCTCTCATGCAGCCGACTGCATTTGGTTGGGGATGTGAATGGGGGAAGTACGGGCGCTGCAGAAGTGGTGGGTTCCCAATTAGGATTGGCGAATGCAGCAGGAAGGGCATTATGGGCATGACGGGCCTGTGTTTGTCTTCTTGGTGGCAGCGGGACACTACTTGTGCTTGCCACCTCACCAGCTTGAACTGCACTTATGGGACCCGCCACGTCACCAAGTGTTACTGCAGTGCTGGTTTGACTACGACCGGGGTGTACTAGGCCGCTGGCGCTTGCCAGTTCACCAAAACGCTACCAAAAAAACTGTTAGCGATCGCAGGGATCAGGCCTGACTCTGCGAACGCTGCAGTTATGCGTTTAGTGTTTTGTAAGTGACAGTGATCGATCGATACTGCACTTGGGTGGGCTGGGCTGGGCTGGGCCAGGCGGAGGGGCAAAACGCAGGTGCTAGCAGGTATCTGGGCTGATCCCACTAACACTGC
Source organism: Aquarana catesbeiana (assembly GCF_042186555.1). Taxonomy (NCBI): domain Eukaryota; kingdom Metazoa; phylum Chordata; class Amphibia; order Anura; family Ranidae; genus Aquarana; species Aquarana catesbeiana. The sequence continues at coordinate 450,552,200 of NC_133327.1, forward strand.
GTTTTTGGGAACCCTAAACTGCTGGGGACGCCAGTATAGATCTGATCGGATCAGATCAGATATTGATCAGTTCAGATACTGTACCACTAAGGGAGGTGTACGGTGCGTGCGTGGGTGTTAGCGCTACTGGCACTAACCTGACACTGCATGGGGCTGGTGCTTGCCAGTTCACCAAAACGCTACCAAAAAAACTGTTAGCGATTGCAGGGATAAGGCCTGACTCTGCGAACGCTGCAGTTATGCGTTTAGTGTTTTGTAAGTGACAGTGATCGATCGATACTGCACTTGGGTGGGCTGGGCTGGGCCGGGCGGAGGGGAAAAACGCAGGTGCTAGCAGGTATCTGGGCTGATCCCGCTAACACTGCGTTTTTGGGAATCCTAAACTGCTGGGGACGCTAGTATAGATCTGATCGGATCAGATATTGATGCGTTCAGATACTATACCACTAAGGGAGGTGTACGGTGCGTGCGTGGGTGTTAGCGCTACTGGCACTAACCTGACGCTGCCTGGGGCTGGTGCTTGCCATTTCACCAAAACGCTACCAAAAAAACTGTTAGCGATCGCAGGGATCAGGCCTGACTCTGCGAACGCTGCAGTTATGCGTTTAGTGTTTTGTAAGTGACAGTGATCGATCGATACTGCACTTGGGTGGGCTGGGCCGAGCCGGGCGGAGGGGCAAAATGCAGGTGCTAGCAGGTATCTGGGCTGATCCCGCTAACACTGCGTTTTTGGGAACCCTAAACTGCTGGGGACGCTAGTATAGATCTGATCGGATCAGATATTGATCTGTACAGATACTATACCACTAAGGGAGGCGTATGCTGCGTGCGTGGGTGTTAGCGGTACTGGCGCTAATCTGACGCTGCCTGGGGCGACGCATATCACCGCCGGGCGATCAGGGGGCTAAATCTTTATTCGGTAATAAACGGCGGGTGCCCTGACACTATAAAAAATAAACAAACTAACCAGCGTCACCCGTAACGGTTATACAGTGATCAGTGGTGAAAGGGTTAACTAGGGGGCAATCAAGGGGTTAAAACATTTATTCGGTAGTATATGGGGGTCCCTGTCGCTATAAAACGCTGACGGCGAACCTAAATATTTACCTCACTAACTAGCGTCACCCGCGACACTAATACAGCGATCAGAAAAATGATCGCTTAGCGACACTGGTGACAGGGGGTGATCAAGGGGTTAAAACTTTATTAGGGGGGGTTAGGGGGGTATCCTAGACCTAAAGGGGGCCTAACACTCACTGCCCTAACACTGTAACTGTCACAAACTGACACCAATCAGTAATCAGAAAAAAAAAAAAAAAAACAGCTTGGTGTCAGTTTGTGACAGGGGGGGGGTGATTGGGGGGGGATCGGGGGGCGATCGGGGGGGGGATTGGGGTGTTTTGTGTGCCTGGCATGTTCTACTGTGTGTGTGTGTGTGTTGTGCACTTACATTACAGTCTTCTCTCCTCGGCCCGGAACGGAAAATGCCGAGCCGAGGAGAGATGACATCATTTCCTCTGCCTCTGTGTACAATACAGAGGAAGGGAAATGATCCCATTGGCTGGGAGCGATCGCGAGGGGGGGGCCACGAATGGATGGCCTCCCCCTCACCACCGATCGCCGTGGGAGATTTGCCGACCGCCGCAGGCACCGGGGGGGGGTCCGATCGGACCCCCCACCCGCGGGCAGGCAAGGACGTACCTGTAAGTCCTTTTGCCTGCCCGTGCCATTCTGCCGACGTATATAGTCGTGCGGCGGTCGGCAAGTGGTTAAAGTAAAAAAAAAGTGAAATATTCCTTTAAATATCGTACCTGGGGTGTGTCTATAGTATGCCTGTAAAGTGGCGCGTGTTTTCCGTGTTTAGAACAGTCCCTGCACAAAATGTAATTTTTAAAGGAAAAAATCTCATTTAAAACTGCTTGCGGGTTTAATGTAATGTCGGGTCCAAGTCCTTTTGCCTGCCCGTGCCATTCTGCCGACGTATATAGTCGTGCGGCGGTCGGCAAGTGGTTAAAGTAAAAAAAAAGTGAAATATTCCTTTAAATATCGTACCTGGGGTGTGTCTATAGTATGCCTGTAAAGTGGCGCGTGTTTTCCGTGTTTAGAACAGTCCCTGCACAAAATGTAATTTTTAAAGGAAAAAATCTCATTTAAAACTGCTTGCGGGTTTAATGTAATGTCGGGTCCTGGCAATATGGATGAAAATCAGTGAGACAAATGGCATGGGTATCCCCCAGACCATTACCAGGTCCTTTGGGTCTTGTATGGATATTAAGGGGAACCACGCACCCAAATTAAAATAAGGAAAGGTGTGGGGCCACCAGGCCCTATATACTCTGAACAGCAGTATACAAGCGATGCAAACAAGACAGGGACTGTAGGTTTGTTGTTAAGTAGAATCTGTTTGTAATTTTTAACGGGTACATTTTTAACGGGAAAATTTTTAATGTGTTTAGCTCCAGCCAAAAAATCTTTTTTAAGCTTTTTGGAAAACATAGGGAAGGGTTATCACCCCTGTGACATTTGTTTTGCTGTCTTTCCTCCTCTTCAGAAGATTTCACCTCACTTTTTGTCCCAATGACAAATGTTTTTTGAAAATTTGGGGTTTTTTGTGGAACAAGGATTGGAAAGCATCAGTGGAAAGGAGAAATGTTTTTCCCATATTAACTCTTACAGGAGAGAATTTCCCTTCCTAGGGGTAGATTTCATTTCACTTCCTGTTGTCTCCTTCCGTTTGCAAGTAGGAGTCGTTTGTAAGTTAGATGTTTGAAAGTAGGGGCCTGCCCTATATACTCAGCAGAAATTTGGGCCTTAGGTGTTGTTGTGGCCACAAGACTGTAAGCCCTGCTGTGAAATATTAGATCAAGTATTGTAATTACATGCCCCTGTTGAACAAGGGCAGAAAAATTGCGCCTTTGGTGGTGGTGGTGCCACAACACTGTAAGTCCTCACTCACTCACTCTTGGTGGGTGCAGAAATGGGCCCTGCTGTGAAATATTAGATCAAGAATTGTAATTACATGCCCCTGTTGAACAAGGGCTGAAAAATTAGGCCTTAGGCACTGGTGCTGGTGCCACAACACTGCAACCCCTCACAGATACTCTAGTTGGAACGCAGAAATGAGCCCTGCTGCAAAGTATTGCATCAAAAATTGTAATTACAGGCCCCTGTTAAACAGGGGCTGAAAAATTGGGCCTTAGGCACTGGTGCCACAACACTGCAACCTCTCACAGATACTCTAGTTGGAATGCAGAAATGAGCCCTGCTGCAAAGTATTGCATTAAAAATTGTAATTACATGCCCCTGTTAAACAGGGGCTGAAAAATTGGGCCTTAGGCACTGGTGCTGGTGCCACAACACTGCAACCTCTCACAGATACTCTAGTTGGAACGCAGAAATGAGCCCTGCTGCAAAGTATTGCATCAAAAATTGTAATTACATGCCCCTGTTAAACAGGGGCTGAAAAATTGGGCCTTAGGCACTGGTGCTGGTGCCACAACACTGCAACCCCTCACAGATACTCTAGTTGTAACGCAGAAACGAGCCCTGCTGCAAAGTATTGCATCAAAAATTGTAATTAAACGCCCCTGTTAAACAGGGGCTGAAAAATTGGGCCTTAGGCACTGGTGGTGGCGTCCAGAACCAAAAATGTTCTTACAAGCTATCAGCGTGATGATTGAGGAGGAAGAGGATAATTACTCACGGATAGTCACTCAGCATCAGCATAGGCAGTCTTTGAAGGGATCTGAGATTTCAAAAAAAATTATTCGGATACATCAGCATCAGGTGCTTGGTAGCTGGTGGTGATCCAAGACTGATTCATTTTTATGAAGGTCAGTCGATCGACCGAGTCGGTGGACAGACGCACCCTGTGATCGGTTACAAAGCCTCCAGCAGCAATGAATGTGCGTTCCGAAAGAACGCTGGATGCAGGACAGGCCAGTAGCTCAATTACATACTGTGCAAGCTCTGGCCAGTGATCCATCCTCAAGACCCAGTAACCCAGAGGATTCTCGGTGGGAAAGGTGTCCAAGTCAGATCTTGCCCCTAGGTATTCCTGCACCATGTAAAACAGATGCTGGCGATGGTTGCTGCAACCGATCATACCTTGGGGCTGCGGACCAAAAAATTGTCTGAACGCATCGGTCAGACGGCCACCTTCTCCACCGCTCCTTCTTTGACTGACCGAAGCCTCAGCAACACGTTGTCCAGAAACAGGAGTTTGTAACCTCCCAGTCTCTGGGAACGCATTGCACAGACCTTTCTGCAAGGCCTCCCGAAGATGTATCATCCTCTGCTCCCTCTGCGATGGCAAGATAAGGTCCGCAACCTTACCCTGGTAACGTGGATCAAGGAGGGTTGCCAGCCAGTATTGGTCCTTCTCCTTGATACCACGAATACGAGGATCCTTACGCAGGCTTTGCAGGATCAGGGAGGCCATGCAGCGTAGGTTTGCTTAGGCATTCGGTCTGGAGTCCTCTGGGTCACTAAGGACGACATGGTCCACAGCCACCTCCTCCCAGCCATGTACAAGTCCATGTGTTTCTTGGGACTGATCCCTTAAAGAGTGCTGCTGATGCTGAGTGCCAGGCTCCACCTCCATACTGACACAATCTTCCTCCTCCTCCTCCTCCTCCTCTTCCTGTGTGATCGGCAGGCATGCAGGAACACTGTATGGATAAAGGGGGCCTTGAGAGCTAAGGAAGTCCTCCTCTTCCTGCCTCTGTTCTGCCTCAAGTGCCCTGTCCATTATTCCATGCAGCGTGTGCTCCAACAGGTGGACAAGGGGGACAGTGTCACTGATGCATGCACTGTCACTGCTCACCATCCTCGTGGCCTCCTCAAATGGTGACAGGACAGTGCATGCATCCCTGATCATGGCCCACTGGCGTGGGGAAAAAAAAACAAGCTCCCCTGACCCTGTCCTGGTGCCATAGTCGCACAGGTACTCATTGATGGCCCTCTGCTGCATGTGCAGCCGCTGCAGCATGGCCAACGTTGAGTTCCACCTGGTGGGCATGTCACAGATTAGGCGGTTCTTGGGCAGGTTAAACTCCTTTTGGAGGTCCGTCAGCCGAGCACTGGCATTATATGACCGGCGGAAATGCACACAGACTTTCCTGGCCTGCCTCAGGACATCCTGTAAGCCCGGGTACCTGCCTAAGAACTGCTGCACCACCAAGTTAAGGACGTGAGCCAAACAGGGCACATGGGTCATTTGTCCCTGTCAGAGGGCAGAGAGGAGGTTGGTGCCATTGTCACAAACCACCATTCCTGCCTTAAGTTGGCGTGGCGTCAACCACCTCTGAACCTGCCCCTGCAGAGCTGACAGAACCTCTGCCCCAGTGTGGCTCCTGTCCCCCAAGCACACCAGCTCAAGCACCGCATGGCATCTTTTGGCCTGCGTACTTGCGTAACCCCTTGAATGTCTACGGAGCACCGCTGGTTTCGAGGACAAAGCACAGGAAGAGGGCATGGAGGAAGAAGAAGAGGAGGGGGTGGAGGAGAGAGGTGTGTCACAATCATTAGCATTTTGGAGGCATGGTGGCGGAACAACCTCCAACACTACTGCACCTTGTCCTGCATCCTTCCCGGCTGCCAGCAGAGTCACCCAATGCACCGTGAAACTTACGTAACGTCCCTGTCCATGCCTGCTGGACCATGAGTCAGCGGTAATCTGCACCTTACCGCTGACCGCCCTGTCCAGCGAGGCATGGACATTGCCTTCCACATGCTGGTAGAGAGCCGGAATCGGCTTCCGTGAGAAAAAGTGGCGTTTGGGTACCTGCCACTGAGGAACCGCACATTCCACAAACTCACGGAAGGGGGCAGAGTCTACAAACTGAAAAGGCAGCAGTTGAAGTGCTAGCAATTTTGCCAAGCTAGCATTCAACCGCCGGGCATGTGGATGGCTGGGAGCAAACTTCTTTCGGCGGTGCAGCAGCTGGGGCAGGGAAATTTGCCTGGTACAATCTGACATCGGTGTACCAAAAGCAGATTGCCCACAAGTACTTGGCTGTGACACACCTAATTCTACACCTTCATTCCTCTCAGTTCAGGGCTCAGAGAGGACTGAAGGTATAGTGGGGTTGGAGATCTCAGCTGATGAGGAGCAAGGAGAGGTCCTCTTTGTTCTTTGGTGTGGGTCTTTTAGATACGCTTGCCAACGAACTGCATGGCAGGTCAACATATGTCTGGTCAAGCATGTGGTACCCAAGCGGGAGATGTTTTGGCCACGCGAGATACGCTTGAGACGTATGTTGCAAATAGCAGCAGTGCGATCTGATGCACTCGTCTCAAAAAAGGTCCACACCAAAGAACTTTTTGAATAATGCGCAGAGACTGCAGCGCCCTGCACATGTGGAGCTTTGGGGTGTGATGCAGTCAAGGTGCTGCCCTTAGGCTGGCCCCTGGTGGGCATCCTGCCTCGTTGTTTATGTGCCACCTCCTCCTCCTCCTCTCTCCTATCAGGCACCCACGTTGAGTCAGTGACCTCATCATCCCCTCCCTCCTCATCACTGGAGCAAACCTGGCAGTATGCTGCAGCAGGGGGAGCATGACTGCCAGATTGCTGTCCTTCTTGGGCACCCCCTCTGACCGTGCTCACGTTACTGCCTTCATCGAGCTCAGTATCATCATCAGAGCCTTCCAAACGCTGGGCATCCTCCTGGAACATGTACCCAACACTGTGGTCAAACAGTTCGAGGGACTCCTCAGGAGGACATGGTGGGGCTAGGAAAGGAGTCACTGATGACATTGAGCCAAGGGAAGAGGCCGCTGCTTTTCCAGACAAAGTACCCTGGGCATGGGTGAGAGAGGATGAGGAGGATGAGGACGGCTTGGTCATCCACTCGACCAAGTCTTCCGCATGTTGCGGCTCAACACGGCCAGCTGCCGAAAAAAAGGCCAAGCGTGTCCCACAGCCACGTGCTGATGAGGATGCACCGTCTCCACGACCAGCACTAGACACAGAGCCCATACATATATATATACTGATACTGCAGCTAGCAAAATCAACTGCCTGCCTGTAGTATGAGAACACCACTAGGGATGAGCTTCAAGTTCGAGTCGAACTCATGTTCGACTCGAACATTGGCTGTTCGCAAGTTCGCCGAACAGCGAACAATTTGGGGTGTTCGCGGCAAATTCGAATGCCGCGGAACACCCTTTAAAAGTCTATGGGAGAAATCAAAAGTGCTAATTTTAAAGGCTAATATGCAAGTTATTGTCATAAAAAGTGTTTGGGGACCTGGGTCCTGCCCCAGGGGACATGGATCAATGCAAAAAAAAGTTTTAAAAACGGCCGTTTTTTCAGGAGCAGTGATTTTATTAATGCTTAAAGTCAATCAATAAAAGTGTAATATCCCTTTAAATTTCGTACCTGGGGGGTGTCTATAGTATGCCTGTAAAGGGGCGCATGTTTCCTGTGTTTAGAACAATCTGACAGCAAAATGACATTTCAAAGGAAAAAACTCATTTAAAACTACCCGCGGCTATTGCATTGCCGACAATACACATAGAAGTTCATTGATAAAAACGGCATGGGAATTCCCCAAAGGGGAACCCCGAACCAAAATTAAAAAAAAAAAAATGACGTGGGAGTCCCCCTAAATTCCATACCAGGCCCTTCAGGTCTGATATGGATATTAAGGGGAACCCCGGCCAAAATTAAAAAAAAAAAAATGACGTGGGGTTCCCCCTAAATTCCATACCAGACCCTTCAGGTCTGGTATGGATTTTAAGGGGAACCCCGCGCCAAAAAAAAAAAAAAAACGGCGTGGGGTCCCCCCAAAAATCCATACCAGACCCTTATCCGAGCACGCAACCTGGCAGGCCGCAGGAAAAGAGGGGGGACGAGAGTGTGGCCCCCCTCCCTCCTGAACCGTACCAGGCCACATGCCCTCAACATTGGGAGGGTGCTTTGGGGTAGCCCCCCAAAACACCTTGTCCCCATGTTGATGAGGACAAGGGCCTCATCCCCACAACCCTGGCCGGTGGTTGTGGGGGTCTGCGGGCGGGGGGCTTATCAGAATCTGGAAGCCCCCTTTAACAAGGTGACCCCCAGATCCCGGCCCCCCCCCTGTGTGAAATGGTAAGGGGGTACTTATACCCCTACCATTTCACGAAAAAAGTGTCAAAAATGTTAAAAATGACAAGAGACAGTTTTTGACAATTCCTTTATTTAAATGCTTCTTCTTTCTTCTATCTTCCTTCATCTTCTGGTTCTTCTGGCTCTTCTGGTTCTTCCTCCGGCGTTCTCGTCCAGCATCTCCTCCGCGGCGTCTTCTATCTTCTTCTCCTCGGGCCGCTCCGCACCCATGGCATGGGGGGGGAGGCTCCCGCTCTTCTCTTCTTCTTTTCTTCTCTTCTTCTCTTCTTCATTTTCTTCTCCGGGCCGCTCCGCAATCCATGCTGGCATGGAGGGAGGCTCCCGCTGTGTGACGGCGCTCCTCGTCTGACAGTTCTTAAATAACGGGGGGCGGGGCCTTACTTACCATTTCACACAGGGGGGGGGCCGGGATCTGGGGGTCACCTTGTTAAAGGAGGCTTCCAGATTCCGATAAGCCCCCCGCCCGCAGACCCCAACAACCACCGGCCAGGGTTGTGGGGATGAGGCCCTTGTCCTCATCAACATGGGGACAAGGTGTTTTGGGGGGCTACCCCAAAGCACCCTCCCAATGTTGAGGGCATGTGGCCTGGTACGGTTCAGGAGGGAGGGGGGGCCGCACTCTCGTCCCCCCCTCTTTTCCTGCGGCCTGCCAGGTTGCGTGCTCGAATAAGGGTCTGGTATGGATTTTTGGGGGGACCCCACGCCGTTTTTTTTTTTTTTTTTTGGCGCGGGGTTCCCCTTAAAATCCATACCAGACCTGAAGGGTCTGGTATGGAATTTAGGGGGAACCCCACGTCATTTTTTTTTTTTAATTTTGGCCGGGGTTCCCCTTAATATCCATACCAGACCTGAAGGGCCTGGTATGGAATTTAGGAGGACTCCCACTTCATTTTTTTTTTTTAATTTTGGTTTGGGGTTCCCCTTTGGGGAATTCCCATGCCGTTTTTATCAATGAACTTCTATGTGTATTGTCGGCAATGCAATAGCCGCGGGTAGTTTTAAATAAGTTTTTTCCTTCAAAATGTCATTTTGCTGTCAGACTGTTCTAAACACAGGAAACATGCGCCCCTTTACAGGCATTCTATAGACACCCCCCAGGTACGAAATTTAAAGGGATATTACACTTTTATTGTTTGACTTTAAGGATTATTAAAATCACTGCTCCTGAAAAAACGGCCGTTTTTAAAACTTTTTTTGCATTGATCCATGTCCCCTGGGGCAGGACCCAGGTCCCCAAACACTTTTTATGACAATAACTTGCATATAAGCCTTTAAAATTAGCACTTTTGTTTATTCATGTTCGTGTCCCATAGACTTTAACGGTGTTCGCATGTTCGAACGAACTTTTTTCCTGTTCGCATGTTCTGGTGCGAACCGAACAGGGGGGTGTTCGGCTCATCCCTAAACACCACCAACCTTCTACAGGTAGCTTTAGCTGAACACTGTGCAGAGCTCGCAAAAAAATAACTTGTAGCTTTTTTAGCTGCCTGCGGTAGTGATAGGATCAGGAAAACACCACCAACCTTCTACAGGTAGCTTTAGCTGAACACTGTGCAGAGCTCGCAAAAAAATAACTTGTAGGTTTAGCTGGACACTGTGAGGAGGACGCACCACACTAACTTGTAGTTTTAGTTGAACACTGTGAGCAGGACGCACAGCACTAACTTGTAGGTTTAGCTGTACACTGTGAGCAGGACGCACCGCACTAACTTGTAGGTTTAGCTGAACACTGTGAGGTGGACGCACCACACTAACTTGTAGGTTTAGCTGAACACTGTGAGCAGGACGCACTGCACTAACTGTAAATAGTCTAGCTGCCTGACTGTGGTAGTAATAGGATCAAAAGAACACCAGCAATTTTCTTCAGGTAGCTGTAAATACTGTAACAAGACAAGCCTGCCTGTCAGTAAGAAGATAACAGGAATGGATCTAGCTGAACACTGTGAGCAGGACGCACTGCACTAACTTGTAGCTTTAGATGAACACTGTGCAGAGGTCTCACTACACTAACTTGTAAGTTTAGCTGAACACTGTGAGCAGGACGCACAGCACTAACTTGTAGTTTTAGCTGAACACTGTGAGCAGGACGCACCACACTAACTTCTAGGTTTAGCTGAACACTGTGAGCAGGACGCACCCCACTAACTTGTAGGTTTAGCTGAACACTGTGAGGTGGACGTACCCCACTAACTTGTAGTTTTAGCTGAACAATGTGAACAGGAAGCACTGCACTAACTGTAAATAGTCTAGCTGCCTGACTGTGGTACTAATAGGATCAAAAGAACACCAGCAATTTTCTCCAGGTAACTGTAAATACTGTAACAAGACAAGCCTGCCTGTCAGTAAGAAGATAACAGGAACGGATCTAGCTGAACACTGTGAACAGGACGCACCGCACTAACTTGTAGGTTTAGCTGAACACTGTGAGGTGGACACACCACACTAACTTGTAGTTTTAGCTGAACACTGTGAGCAGGACGCACTGCACTAACTGTAAATAGTCTAGCTGCCTGACTGTGGTACTAATAGGATCAAAAGAACACCAGCAATTTTCTTCAGGTAGCTGTAAATACTGTAAAAAGACAAGCCTGCCTGTCAGTAAGAAGATAACAGGAATGGATCTAGCTGAACACTGTGAGCAGGACGCACTGCACTAACTTGTAGCTTTAGATGAACACTGTGCAGAGGTCTCACTACGCTAACTTGTAGGTTTAGCTGAACACTGTGAGGAGGACGCACAGCACTAACTTGTAGTTTTAGCTGAACACTGTGAGCAGGACGCACCGCACTAACTTCTAGGTTTAGCTGAACACTGTGAGGTGGATGCACCGCACTAACTTGTAGTTTTAGCTGAACACTGTGAGCAGGACGCACCGCACTAACTTGTAGGTTTAGCTGAACACTGTGAGGTGGACGCACCACACTAACTTGTAGGTTTAGCTGAACACTGTGAGCAGGACGCACCCCACTAACTTGTAGGTTTAGCTGAACACTGTGAGGTGGACACACCACACTAACTTGTAGGTTTAGCTGAACACTGTGAGCAGGACGCACCACACTAACTTGTAGTTTTAGCTGAACACTGTGAGCAGGACGCACTGCACTAACTGTAAATAGTCTAGCTGCCTGACTGTGGTACTAATAGGATCAAAAGAACACCAGCAATTTTCTTCAGGTAGCTGTAAATACTGTAACAAGACAAGCCTGCCTGTCAGTAAGAAGATAACAGGAACGGATCTAGCTAAACTGAATACAGTGTATATATATATATATGCAACACCTAGGTTGCATATATGTACACAATACACTGTAAGTGCAGCTAACTGACTGACTGTTCTGCCTAATCTATCTAACTCAAATCAAATGACACTGTCTGTCTCTCTCTCTCTCTCTATCTATGAACACCGGAACACACACTACACAGGGATGCCGTGCAGGCGGTCTTATATAGTGTGGGGCGTGTGCTAAATCCCCTGAGCCATAATTGGCCAAAGCCTCCTTGGCTTTGGCCAATTATGGCTCTCTGTTCAGACGGCGCTGTGATTGGCCAAGCATGCGGGTCATAGTGCATGCTTGGCCAATCATCAGCCAGCAATGCACTGCGATGCCGCAGTGAATTATGGGCCGTGACACGCCACACGAATTTGGCGCGAACGGCCCATATCGTTCGCAATTCGGCGAACGGGCGAACAGACGATGTTCGAGTCGAGCATGGGTTTGACTCGAACGCGAAGCTCATCCCTAATCAGAAGTAAAGCTTTGGTGACATTGTCTTTGGCTTCTCTACCCGGAACGAATCCGACTTGTTCCAAACCTATCAGCCCTGGGAGGAGGGGACCTATCCTCAGTGCAAGCATTTTTGTCAATAATTTAACGTCAAGGTTCAATAAGGAAATGGGTCTGTAACTAGTACATTCCCCAGGGTCCTTACCCTCCTTTGGTATTATTGCAATGTGTGCCGAGAGGAAGTCGGGAGTTATTCCCCTCGGTGAGGACAGGGAGTTCAAAGCATTTCTGAGAGGATCTGTTATGATGTCAGTGAAGGTTTTGTAGTATATTGCGGAAAAGCCATCCGGCCCTGGGCTCTTACCCGATTTAAGTTGAGCGAAAGTTTGTCTCAGTTCTAGGGATGAAAGGGGTTCTTCTAATATATCAGAGTCAGAGTTGCTAAGGGTCGGTAGCCACTTTGGGTCAGGTTGTCCTGAATAATTTGTGCCCTATTCCCTATCACATGGGGTTGTTTTTGTTGTTTTGGTAGATTGTATAGTCCAGTATAAAAGTCATGAAAGTGTTCCGCGATCGCCTCCGATGTCACATCGAGCTTTCCGTTCTTATTTTTAATACCTGCAATGTGATTGTTCAGAGCATGTTTCCGCAACACTCTTGCTAGGAATTTGCCTGTCTTGTTTCCCGATTCATAGTAGATTTTTCTTTTGAAAAAAAGCATACGTTTGGCTTTTGTGTCTAAAATCTGTTGCAATTCTTTCCTAGTATCTAAAAGTTTTGTGGCTGAATCGGTAGAGAGGGACTGCTTGTGTAGTCTTTCCAAAGTGTTAATCTGTGTTATCAGTGTTTTTACTTGAGCTTCTCTCTCCTTCTTATGCTTGGAGCCCATTTTGATCAGTATCCCTCTTATGGTGCACTTGTGCGCTTCCCACACCATCAGAAGGTCTACGTCAGGGGCAGTATTTTCCTCAAAAAACTGTGTCAGGTTGGTGGTCAGCTCTTTGATTAATGAAGGGTCTGTTAGAAGCGACGCGTTCAGCCTCCATGTCGGTTGTCGGTGTGTGGGGCCCAGTAGATTCATGGCGAGAGAGATGGGTGTATGGTCTGAAATCATTTGCACACCTATGTTTGTCCTTGTCACTTGGGCAAGGTCTCTTTGCGACACAAAAAGGTAGTCCAAGCGTGTGTACCTTGAGTGCGGGACAGAAAAGTGTGTATAATCTCTCCCGTCAGGATTCAAAAAACGCCAAGTGTCTATCAGCTGCAGGGACTGCAAAAGGGACTTGATCTTTTTAAGAAATTTGTAGGAGATACACGTCTTACCGTTGGAAGTATCGGTAAGCGGGTTTAACGGTATGTTGAAGTCCCCTCCTAAGATCAAGTATCCCGATGCAAACCCTGCAAGCTTCCTGACAATGTTTTGGCAAAATGGTACATGTCTTCTATTAGGGAAATGGACGTTTGCTAGTGTTATCGGAGCACCTCCATAGGTTCCTTTTAAAAAGGCAAATCTGCCTTCCAAATCGCATAGTTGTTCCGTTAATTCAAAGGGGGCCTCCTTGCTGATCAAAATGGAGACTCCCTTTGACTTAGAGTCAGGGTTCGTGGCAGTAAACATCCTTGTAAAGTATGAGTTTGTGAGTTTTGGTGTCTGTTGAGTTTTGAAATAGGTTTCTTGGAGATAAACAAAGTGTGGCTTACCTTTTTTAAGCGCTCTTAGAACGGTGGAGCGAAGTTCTGGTATATTAAGACCCCTCACATTATGCGAAATTATCAATGGACAATTTCCCAAGGAGGAATAGGCCATGGCTGGAGGTTAGGAGGAGGTGCTCGGGTCACCGATCTGCAGAGAAAACACAACTCCGGTACAAGAATTATTATTTATATCGGAAATCTGAAACAACAATCCTGTTATAATACTACTATGCACCTAGTAGGGGATGTATAGTAAGAGTTAAAGAAATAAGAAGAGCAGGGGAAGGAAAGAAATAGGAAGAAATATTCAGAATATGAATGAAGTGTTGGAAGCCTATCTCTCGGAAAAGCTAACCACCTTGTCCGAGGACTGAGCTTACCAACTCTGTATATTGTATCTCGCGTCTTTTTAGGTGCCGTGAGACACGCTGTGGGGTTAGGGGGAGGCGCAAACAATCAAGTGTCAGCACACTTATTGTATTGCTAAAATGTTTAATTAAGGAAATGGACTAAAAAAAAAAAAACTTGTCCTAGTCGCTGCACTGTTGCACTCGTCCTAGTCGCCGAACTGTTGCAACGAAAAACATCAAAGCTAAAAGATTCACACCCGACCTTGGTGTGTATATTTAATTCAGGTTAACTCTTTGGTATTATTGTCAGTCAGACAAGTTCTGCAACCACTTTATACGAACTAGGAATACCATCCTAAGTACTAATATACTATCTCTAAAGTGTGTAGTAGAAATGTGTATATTGTTCCCAAACCCCTTATAAAATACCTAAAACCAAACAAAATAAAATATGATGAGATATAGTCCCCAGGTTAAGAGGTTGTGCTGGTTAGAGCATGTCCGCCAACCAGGACACTCTTAAGGTGAGATCATATACCCGACAGATCAGACATTAAGTATTCAACGTGTGATCGCAGAGTGTGTCCTGAATTCTACTGTGCTCATGTAAGGCAAGAGCTCCTGTGTAGTTGCTGGGGATCTTTGGTAAGCTGGAAGGAAATCCAAAAGTCATCGGTAAAGCATAACGTTGCAGAACAATGTCTGTGGCAGCTTAAGTTTTAATATTGTGTAAGTTAGGGAAGCTGCGATATGATGAAATCACTCATCCTCTTGTTCCCTGGGAGCCTCATTCAATCTCTGTGGAGTTCCCACCTTGAAACTGCCTCCGCGGTTGCTTTTATATTTTTTGGACTGTCTTTTGTCTGGTGAGGTAAAGAGCGAGGTCGGAGGGGTCCTTTCCAGTGGAGGCTGTATGAAATCCGCATACCACACAGATTAATCTAGCCCAGGTCCAATGCTTCACAAAAGTCTGGGAGGTCTGCAGGAGTACGTAATATGCACTGATGTCCATTGTATGTGACCGTAAGGGTGAATGGAAAGCGGCAGGTATATCTCAGGTCTTTTTCCCTCAGTTTATCCAACAGTGGACGATCATGCTGTTTCTCAGCGTGATCTGAGAGAGGTCTTGGAAAAGCATTATTGTCTCTCCATTAAATATGATTTGATCATTCCTCCTTGCCTTGCGCATTATTTCTTCTTTCAGCCCAAAGTTTTACATCTCTTGGTGCTGTATCAGGTCCCTTAGGCCGAAGCGCTCTGTGTGCCCTTACAAATTCAATTTCTATGTCCTCCTGTCTTTCAAGGAGGCTGTGGAACACTCTCCTTAGTGCTGGAACAATCTGGTAAGTTTCCACTGATTCCGGAATCCCCCTTACTCTTATATTACACCTCCTGCCTCTATTGTCGAGGTCCTCAATGTAATAAAAAAATCAACCAGCGCTAATCACATGAGATTGAACTATAGCAGCTAATACTGAGGATAAAACTTATCAAATCCAGCAAATACAATTCATAAAAAGCAGTACAGCGCATAAAAATTAATTAATTAACCATTTGAAGCAATATTATGTTATAAAAAGTCCATAAACAAGAAGAATTTCTGATAATAATCCAGCAGTGCGAGTGACATCCACACAAGATGAGTGACTGTAGTGTGATAAACCTCCACCGACAGTAACACTAGCCGCTCACCTCAGCAGGTGGACCCCTGAGTGAATCAGTCAGGTCGGTAACAGCCTTTCCCACAGAAGGGAAAATAAACAGGAGCAGGTACACTGTGGCCGGTCAACTCTCAATCTTAGTGGAGCTCACAAGGATTACATGTAATAAAATAAAGAACATCTAGTGCTCTCTGTATTGTGCATAAAAGATTTAATGTATAAAAAGTAGAACACTTACAAACGAAGCACTGTACCCCAGTGCGAAGGATAAAAGCTTAATAGGATGATCCACGGAGATCAGCGAGCGAGCTGCGGGTGACGTCACGATCCAAGTCACGTGATAGTTCCGTACGCGTTACGTCCCTTGTGATGGGCGGGACTTCTTCAGCGGCGACGGCAAGACGTGGTCCACCCTCTATAAGTACAGCTCAGCTGATCGAAACAGCCAATAGGCTGTAATGTGTGTATAATACCATGGTAACCGGAAAACAGAAACGAAGGCAACAGTTCTTATAGCAGAACAGCAGAGGGGTCAATTTTTAGCGATGATGTATAACCAAAACTAAGCCCATATTTGCTTTAAAGATGTAGTGTTACTAAATTTAACTAATATAAATATGACCACCATCCTAATGTGATGTCAAATTTATGGAATCACCCGTGTGCTCGCTCAATTCCGCGGAACATCCTAATACATCGCATAATAGTACTGAATCAAAATTCATAATCTTATTCAAAATATAAAACTCAAGTAAATTATCGGTCAGATATAAAACAGTTAACATCAAACTCGACGTTCAAGCCTCTAGGTAAAAGGACCTTGGTTTCGTGAATCCAATGGGATTCTCTACGACTAAGCTGACGAAGGAAATTTCCTCCCCTCCAATGTCTATTGACCTTTTCAATACCCCAGAATTTTAATCCTCTGGGATTTTGACCATGTACTAGTTTGAAATGCTTGAAAACATTATGAGTTTTTAATCCTTTTTTAATGTTATTGACATGTTCACCTAGACGTACATGGAGGGGCCTGGAAGTCCTTCCGATGTATTGGAGGCCACATCCACACTCCAACATGTAGACGACCCCAACTGTCGTGCAGGTGATCAATTGGTCAATTTTATATTCCTTGCCAGTAGAAGTGGCAATAAACTGTTTACGTTTTTTATTATTGCATTTAGAATGCCTGCAGGCTGTGCAGCGTCCGCAGGCATAGAAACCTGAGAGGAAGGAGAACAGTCTATTGTCTGTTTGTGTAGGGGGATCTACCACTTCAGGTGCTAGACGGTCCCTTAAGGACGGGGCTTTCTTGTAAATTAAAGACGGGCGTGGTGGCAGCAGGGGACCCAGCACACGATCTTGTTTAAGGATTGACCAGTTTTTCGCGACCAGCTTTTCAAACTGTTTGTATTGAACATTGTAGTTGAGTATCATTTTAAAGTTGGGGGTGTTAATACTGGTATCCCTAACTTTATTGGAAACCAATTCAGACCTGTCCATAGCTAAAACATGTTCCATATCCTTCTTTAGGACTAATTTATCATAACCCTTTTCATGGAATTTAGAGGTGAGTAACATAGATTGAGTGATAAAGTCACTATCATCAGTGCAATTTCGTCTGAGTCTCACAAATTGTCCCTTGGGAATATTACATAGCCATGATTTGTGATGGCAGCTCCCTAATGGGATAAAAGAATTACGATCCGTGGGTTTTAGATAATTACACAATCCAAACTTATCGTTATCCTTACGTATCACTAAATCTAGGAAGACAATTTTTTCTTCGCTAAAGTTCCAGGTGAGCTGGATGTTTTTGGTATTAGCATCAAGAGTTTGCACAAACGTAGATAAACTGGATTGATCGCCCTCCCAGATCATTATCAGGTCGTCTATGTACCGTTTGTAACAGACTAATTCTGGAGGGCGGTGCTTGAACACCACATCTTCCTCCCAGTGGGCCATGAACAGGTTGGCCACACTGGGAGCAAAACGGGCGCCCATCGCAACCCCCCTCTTCTGCAGATAAAATTGACGATTAAACCAAAAATAATTCTTGGCTAGACAGAAACGCAAACACTTTAACAAAAAATTCTTATGTCTCGTTGAAAGGTCAGAAAACTTGGATAAAGCCCATTGAACCGAGGATAGAGCATCCTCATGTCCAATAATAGTGTATAGGGACCCTACGTCCGCTGTCACTAGGATGCATGGGGAGGAACATCTAATGGATTCTATGATTTGAATAATATGTTTCATGTCTTTTAGAAATGCTTCCGTTTTATTCACTAGTGGTTGAAGGAAGTGATCGATGTATTGACCCACCCTGGAGGAAATGGAATCAATGCCATTACCAATGGGCCTTCCAGGGGGGTTAACACTATCCTTATGGATTTTTGGAAGACAATAAATAATTGGAGTTCTGCAAAATAAGGGGTCATCTACATGTTGGAGTGTGGATGTGGCCTCCAATACATCGGAAGGACTTCCAGGCCCCTCCATGTACGTCTAGGTGAACATGTCAATAACATTAAAAAAGGATTAAAAACTCATAATGTTTCCAAGCATGTCAAACTAGTACATGGTCAAAATCCCAGAGGATTAAAATTCTGGGGTATTAAAAAGGTCAATAGACATTGGAGGGGAGGAAATTGCCTTCGTCAGCTTAGTCGTAGAGAATCCCATTGGATTCACGAAACCAAGGTCCTTTTACCTAGAGGCTTGAACGTCGAGTTTGATGTTAACTGTTTTATATCTGACTGATAATTTACTTGAGTTTTATATTTTGAATAAGATTATGAATTTTGATTCAGTACTATTATGCGATGTATTAGGATGTTCCACGGAATCGAGCGAGCACACGGGTGATTCCATAAAAAAAAAAAATTGACCCCTCTGCTGTTCTGCTATAAGAACTGTTGCCTTCGTTTCTGTTTTCCGGTTACCATGGTATTATACACACATTACAGCCTATTGGCTGTTTCGATCAGCTGAGCTATACTTATAGAGGGTGGACCACGTCTTGCCGTCGCCGCTGAAGAAGTCCCTCCCATCACAAGGGACGTAACGCGTACGGAACTATCACGTGACTTGGATCGTGACGTCACCCGCAGCTTGTTTGCTGATCTCCGTGGATCATCCTATTAAGCTTTTATCCTTCGCACTGGGGTACAGTGCTTCGTTTGTAAGTGTTCTACTTTTTATACATTAAATCTTTTATGCACAATACAGAGAGCACTAGATGTTCTTTATTTTATTACATGTAATCCTTGTGAGCTCCACTAAGATTGAGAGTTGACCGGCCACTGTGTACCTGCTCCTGTTTATTTTCCCTTCTGTGGGAAAGGCTGTTACCGACCTGACTGATTCACTCAGGGGTCCACCTGCTGAGGTGAGTGGCTAGTGTTACTGTCGGTGGAGGTTTATCACACTACAGTCACTCATCTTGTGTGGATGTCACTCGCACTGCTGGATTATTATCAGAAATTCTTCTTGTTTATGGACTTTTTATAACATAATATTGCTTCAAATGGTTAATTAGTTAATTTTTATGCGAGGTCCTCAATGTGTCTGTTCATCTCTATGAAGTGCTGTGACTGTGTAATTGTGGTTCTCTCAAGCTTGTGAATGGCCCGGTCTCTGCGCTTTCCCTCTGTCACCACCATTTTCTCATTGAGAACGAGCATGCTCGTTTTTAAGTCCATTATAGCAGCTGAAAAGGTAGCTTTAATGTCAGCCGCGAACACTAACATGTCTGAGAATGTTAGGGGGTGATCTGATCTGGACTTACCCCTGTCCGAGCTCTCTGGGGCTGACTGCGAATCTTCGCTGCCATCATCCTCATGATAAGTCTGCGCCATTTTGGGCTTAGTCCCACTGCTATGAGCCGCCGGCTGGGTTTTGACAATATCCGCGATGTTCTGTGTCGCCAGAGACACCGAGTAGCGGTGCGGGCGAGACTGCGGAGTCGGGTGAGACTTTCTGCTCGGCATCTGAGCGTTGTGGGTCGGGTGTTTGGCTACGAATGGCCACGTGTGCTGCAGAGCTCCTTCACTGTGCTGCCATCTTCATTGCGCGCCAGGCCACGCCCCCTCCTCTCTGGATTTTATGCCTGTGAGAAGTGTACCGCCTGCAAGCATTCCAAATGTAATATCAAAAAGCGTAAAAACTTTGAGTCTTCAGCAACCAATAAAGAATATAAGATTCAGCAATTGATTACGTGTGCCACGATTGGTGTTGTTTACATGCTCAAATGTGAATGTGGCCTACAGTATATTGGTAGGACTTCCAGACCCCTCCATGTTAGACTAGGCGAGCATGTGAACAATATCAAGAATGGACTTAGGACTCATAATGTATCAAGGCATTTCAAATTAGTTCATAACCAGAACCCTAGGAGTCTCAAGTTTTGGGGGATCGAAAGAGTTACAAAACATTGGAGTGGGGGCAATTTCATACGTCAGCTTAGCCGTAGAGAGTCTTACTTGATACATGAGACAAAGGTTTTAGTACCAGCAGGCCTCAATGTTGAGTTTGATGTAAATTGTTTCATTTCTGATCGTTAGGTTGATGTAATCTTGTATCTCTCTCTTTTTTATATATATGATGTATACGAGGATCAATGGAGACGCGGTTGTATATATATTTTATATTATAAATATAATTTTTTTTTATTATATTTTATTCTCATGTTTCATTTTGACTGGATTATTGGTATAATCATTGCATAATAGATTACGTCTATTAGTGCTCTTTTAAGACATCATTATGGCACAATCACTTTCCCATTTGTTTGCGATAACAATCTGGGGGGTTAATATGTGAAGAAGAGAAAAAAGAGGAAAAACCGCGCAACGAAAATTAGTAAATGATATTGACCTTCTATGCTGCAGAGTCCTATATGTGACACAAACACACAAATTTGAATGGGGAAAGAAGTTGACTCGCGCTAAAACAAAAAAAAAAAAAAAACTAACACATGTATGATTGCAAAGGTGCAAAGGTAAACATTATGTGAACATATAATATAATGTGACAACACCAAATTAGGTTGATGAATGAAAACAACCTCCCCTTAAGTAAAAAATAAACAAAAATGGATTATAAAAATTAAAAAGTCCATATACAAGAAGCCCCAAAAAAGTGCAGTAATGTGCAAAAAAAAAAAAAAAATTATTAATTGAATGAAATCCCAGATGTGTGGGTCCACCACCATAGATGAAGTGCCTGGCCGCTTACCGGAACCCCATGACCCCCCGTTACAGAGGGTCTAACTGGGCATTGTAGTCTTGTTGCTTCGGGCAACCCAGGAATCAGGATGGAACCGAAATGAAACCTCACAAAGCAGATCCTTCACCCCCTCTTGGGGTCTCACACATCCACAGTATATGCCACTGTGTAGCACCATAAGATATCTCCGTCCTTAAGGTAAACTCTCACTGTCTTCGTGGATGTTTCCAAACACTTATCCATTAATTCTGCTTTACTTCCTGGGCAGACTATAGGTCATGACCTATGGGTTCTTGAGGTAATACACATAGGAATAGGAATAGGTTCCTATGTTATCTTGAATGTATAGGCTGGTTCTGAGCGCCCAAAATATGACAACTCCCTATTTCATTCGAGAATGGGAAATAGAACTGGGCTATAATTTTACATCAGAGCATATTAAAAGGCTGATGGGAGCGACACACCATACTTCAATAAGTTCCCATATACAGGAGATGTCTTATAAGTTCCTGACAAGATGGTATCAGTCTGATACACCGATACACCGATCTCGGTAAAGAGCCTCTGATGGAGGCTCTTTACCACGTGATCAGCTGTGTCCAGTCATGGCTGATCGCGATGTAAACAGGAAGAGCCATTGATCGCATCTGACAGACGCGAGTAGAGGAGAGCCGATCGGCTACTCTCCTGACGGGGGGTCTGTGCTGATGCCTGCCCAGGACCACCAGGGTGCCGCCAGGACCACCAGGGATTGCCACCACACTGGACCACCAGGTATGCCACACTAGACCACCAGGGAAATGCAAATCAGTGCCCAGGCAACTGCCAATCAGTGCCAATCCCCAATGCCTGCCAGTGCCATTGCCATCAGTGATGCCTATCAGTACCATCTAACAGTGCCACATATCAGTGCCACGTATCAGTGCCCATCAGTGCTCAGCAGTGCCGCCTATCAGTGCCCAGCAGTGCCCAGCAGTGCCGCCTATCAGTGTCACCCATAAGTACCCATCAGTGCAGCCTTTCAGTGCCCATCAGTATCGCCTATCAGTGCCCACCAGTGCCACCCATGAGTGCCCATCAGTCCCGCCTATCAATGCCCATCAGTGCTGCATAAGAGTGCTCATTGTCAGTGCCGTCAGTGCCCATCAGTGCCACCTCATTGGTGCAACCTCATTGGTGCCGCCTTATCAGTGCCCGTCAGTGCTGCCTTATCAGTGCCCATCAATGAAGGAGAAAACATACTTATTTACAACATTTTATAACAGAAACAAAAGAAAAACTATTTTTTTTTCAAAATTTTTCAGTCTTTTTTTTTTGGTTTAGCAAAAAATAAAAAACACAGATGTGATTAAATACCACCAAAAGAAATCTCTATTTGTGGGAACAAAATGATAAAAATTCTGTTTGGGTACAGTGTAGCATGACCGCGCAATTGTCATTTAAACAGCAACAGCACTGAAAGCTGAAAATTGGCTTGGGCAAGAAGGGGGTATAAGTGCCTAGTACTGAAGTGGTTAAAGTTTTCTGGGAGGAGAGAGCCCCTTGGATTAAGAAAATGACACTTAGACCTATAGAATTCTCTCTATTACATTTTCTTTTTCATGGGATGCTAGGTTTTATAAGAGAAGCGTTACTCCCCATTTGCTAAATGCAGCCAAAATATTGATACCTAGATTTTGGAAAAAGTCTGGATGTCCCACTATAATGGATTGGAAAAGGGAGGTAGAAAAAATAATGGAAGCAGAGAGATGGATACATATGGTTAAAGACCAACAGAATACATTTAAAGATACATGGGCAGGATGGCTGTATTACTCCTCAGAAATAGGGGTGGATTAAACCCTTTTGGGGGCAATGCTGCGTTGTGGATTGAATAGTATGTGAGATGCATCTGGTTGGGGGAAATTGGGAGGAGATGGGGTTTTTTTGTGTGTTGTTTTTTGTGTTGTTTCTTTTTTCCTCCTCTGGGAGGCACAGTGGAGAGATGATTGATGCAATTAACCTCCTTAGAGGTATTCCCGAGAGTGACTCGGGGTGAGTTTTTAGTAACAAAAGCGGTAACCCCGAGCCACACTCTGGATCGCATCACAGGATCCAGGCAAAGTTACTTACCTTGTCCCCTGGACCCTGCGATGTCTCCCCATTGAGTGTGCGAGCTGTGTATCCGCTCGATTTATCACATCGCTGAGCTCCGTTCCCTGCGTTGCGACGCACGGGCACGGAGCACGGCGCCAAATTCACAAAGTTAAAAACACACAATACATACAGTACACTGTAATCTTACAGATTACATTACTGTATCAAATTATTTCACATCCCTTTTGTCCCTAGTGGTTTGTCAAGTGCCCTAAATATTTAAATCAATTTCGCGCAATATCAATAGTATTAAATAAATAAGTGTAAAACTGTGTAAACATGGACAAAATAGTGTCTTTTTAGATAGTGGTTGCTGCAACTTATTTTAAGCAGCTAGTGGGAATAGCCATGGGTGCCAAATTTGCACCAGGAGTGGCAAATGCATTTATGGCACAGTGGGAAGAAACAGTGGTATATACAGACACCCCCGCTGAACTAACATTGTACAAAAGATTTATAGACGATGTGGTGATAGTCTGGAACGGAGATAAAAACAGCTTGGAAATGTTCCTCAACAAACTAAATGATAACGATAAAAACGAACCCAACAAATTCTCAGTGAATTTGGGAAGATATCATATTATAAACTTAATATCAACAAATCTTCGATTCTCCCTATACACATTAATAACCTTAACCTTAAAAAACTAAAAGCTGAATTTCCTTTTGTGTGGGCTCATAAATATTTAAAATATTTAGGGATAAACTTATCCTACCCCTCTAGCTCTGTGTATGACCATAACTACCCCTCTTTGTTAAACACCATAAAAACTGATATTGCACATATCTCCTCACATGAACTTTCATGGATAGGGAGGATAGCCGCGTTTAAAATGACTGTCCTACCAAAAATATTATATTATTTTCGTACCATTCCTATCATAGTACCTGACCACTTTTTTACCACAATTGATAGGCTACTAAGGAAGTTTATATGGTCTGGTAAAATAGCAAGATTCTCATATTCTACTCTACAAAAACAAAAACATAAAGGTGGAACAGGCTTTCCCAACATACGCAACTACTATGTAGCAGCCCTACTGGATCAGGCCAAGTCTTGGTTTAATCAAACAACAGATAAACTGTGGGTGCAAATAGAAAAAGCAATGGTACAACATAGGGACCTACCATCACTTCTATTAGCCACATTAACAAATAGACCATTATTTCATTCTAACTTTCCTTCTATCACTGCAACGGTCAAAGCATGGCAAATATTTAATGCACACGCTGATAGCAGCAAAGCCGTACAAAAGAGAACAATCACCTTAGGCATGTACGAATTCCTTATCCCTTCCTTAAATATAAATGAAAAATACTTCTCGAAAAATATGACATATGTACAATTTAAAGACCAAAGTCCAGCAACACTTTCATTTGCAAACATCCAGCTACACCACTACCATATAAAATACCCGTACTCCTATCTTAACCACAATCCTGAAGTGTGGACATACCTCACCACATCTTTCAACAAACCTAAAGGTCTCTCATGGTTCTACAAAAATCTACAAAATACACACAGTCAAACTAAAACAGTTGGCATGCTAAATTGGGAAAGAGACTTTAAGAGTAAATTTGCTTTATCTGAGTGGAATAAAGCTATTCAAGCCACTCATCTATATTCCCATTGTACTAATCACTGGGATATCTCCCTGAAAGTATTATATAGAAGCTACCTAACACCGATGAGAATTTCACAAATCTTTAGCAGTTCTGACAAACTATGCTGGCGGCAGTGTGGCACTAAGGGAACGATATTCCACATTTTGTGGGAATGTAAATCCGTGAGAAGCTTCTGGAATACAGTTTTTTCCCTACTGGCAAAAATTTTTGGAATTGTCATCTCCCCCAATCCTGCATTAGCTCTTCTCAACTTAGGGATAGATAAGATACCCACAAAACACAGACGCATAACTACCCATATATTGATAGCTGCACGCTTATCTATTACTTCAAAATGGAAATCAGATACTATACCAAACATTAATGAAGTAATACATAGAGCGAATACCCATTATACTTATGAAAAATTTTTCGCCTACTCAAATAATTCATTGGCAAAATTACAGAATGAATGGGCTCCATGGCGCGCAAGTTTTCCAGAGACTTCTCATTGATATTCAGATTTAGTCACTCTAGCTATGTTAAAAGTCGGTGGTAAGATGATGCCATTATAATTTTATGTTTAGTTCTATGTTCCTTTCTTTACTTTATAATTTCCATAGTTTTTGTTCCTATTTTTTCCTTTTTTTTTTGTACTCTTCTTCAATATATATTGGTTCGTCATGGGAAAGCTTAATACTTATCCGTATATCTGAACTCATATTTTTTTTGGGGTGAACATCATTAGCAAATCTAGGTTAACTCATACCTCTACACATAAATGTTTGTAACACAAATATTTTAAAGGAAAATTGAGAAAATCAAGAAACAACCGTTTTATAAGCTTGACTGTGCTACTGGATAGGGGGGGGTACCTCCCCGGACACAGATTGTTCCCAGATGGGGTGTCTGGGGGGGTGACTCCTAATCCCTGACCTGTTCCTGTTAATGAATGGAAATAACCTGAAATACTCAATTTAATTCAGTTTAAAAGTTAAGGTATAGTGTACACTGAGATATATAGATCTACATACTGGATATTTTTATTTTTATAGAAGGAACCAAGAAATGTATCCTGTATCTACTAACCGTTGTAATATACTGCACTGTTCTAATGTTGTTAATGTTGAAATCTTAATAAAAAACAATGAAAAGATAACGATAAAAACATCAACTTGGTATGGAAAATAGACGAGAAAGAAATAAATTTCCTAGACTTAAACATAAGCCTAGAGGGACAGAAGATAGTAACCAAAATGCATTTTAAGAATGTAGATGCCAACAGCTACCTGTCAACAGACAGCTGTCACTATAAACCGTGGCTATACAATATCCCAAAGGGCCAATTCACAAGACTCAAAAGGAACTGCACTAAAGAGGAGGACTATCGGAACCAAGCACAGGTGATTGGAGAAAGATTCAAGGCAAAAGGATATGATGAACATTGGATAAAAAACCAGATTGAACATGCCAATCTCATCGATAGGAAGAAAATGCTTGAAGAACACCCCAAGAAAAGATTCCAACAAGAAGCACCTAGCATAATATTAGACTTCAATACACAATATAAAGACGTAGCAAAACTGATCCAAAAACACTGGCATATCTTAAAAAACGATAAGGATTTCAAAGAAATACTGCCAGAAAGGCCTAATATAGTATATAAAAGGGCACCGACTATTAGAGATCTAATCGTGAAGTCAGTAACTGACCCTCCCCCAACACCCACATACACATTCTTTTCAGGAAAAGGATTCTATCCCTGTCGCAACTGCTATGCGTGCCGTCATGCGAAAAAATTCCAAGGAAAACATAAAGATTTTATAGCTACTAATACAGGACAAAATTTTAACATTAGAGATCTTATAGGATGTCATACAGAAGGAGTGGTCTATGTGTTGCAGTGCAGCTGCAACCTCCAATACGTAGGCCGCACAAAAAGAGCACTTAAAACACTAATAAAAGAACATGTACAAAATATAAAATCTGGCTTCCCTTAACACAATGTGTCAAAACATTTTGCACTAGTACATAATAAAGATCCCGCACATCTCCAATTTTGGGGAATAGAAAAATATAAAACAACATGGAGAGCAAGTCACCTAGTTCGAGACATCAGCCGTAAAGAATCCAGATGGATTCATACTCTACATACCCTTGTACCTGGGGGCCTGAACGTAGAGTTTGATTTAAACTATTTTTTAAATAATTTTTAATATTTACTTTTAATAAATACTATTGATTAGGTCCATATATTTTTTTGTAAGATTGTATGAAGATTTAACATAGATATTAGAATTATGCATATCATATATATTAACATTGATTAATTATTAATTATTATTTTTATTAATTACCATTTTAATAATTATTATTGGATCAGAACTGTTTTAGCAATGAATTGTCATATAATTGTTTTAATATAGTGTATGGAATAAATAGATAGGCTGGTTGACCCACCAGAGCACTCTCATACCTGCTTCATCTATACACTAAAACAAAGAAGCCTTCAAATTAATCTATTATAGATTACTAAACCCGGAGATGCTGCAACACATATTTTTAATTTTACACATATCTCCATTACAGATGTGCTGTTTAAAACACCAATACTAAATATAACAAGGGCATTTGTTGAATTCTTTTTCCAAATTCCCGTAATATAATACCTCTCGTGACATATACCAGCCACAATAAGTCATATTATTTAACTAAATTGCCACCAAAAAAATGGCTGCCCACATATGAGTTTATCATGTAGAGGAGCATTTACACATATCTACAACAAAATGGAGGAGATTTAACTTCCCTAAACCAAAGAAAAATGGCCGCCGAGTGAAACGAATATAAACCATAAGTAAGATGGCGGTTCTAGAACTTCCGGTTTTAGAATATATAAGCTAACATAGAATAGCCAATCCGGTTCCCCAGATGAAGACACATGACAGTGTCGTAACGCATAGGGTTTGGCTGGAGCGGTACACACTATCTGAAGCACAAGTGAGAGGGCGCTGAGAACGCCAGACCGTTTACTTATTTACTCTGCCTGTTTTTTATGAATTAAATGTAAGAGCAATACTTAAATAAATACTCCCCCCCTTTGATTCTAAAACTATAATACACTAGTGGAGCCTTCTTTCTCTCTCCCCCTCCCTTATTTGTTTATCTCCCCTGCTACTGAGTTAACTAGAGCGGAGCCACATAGAAGAAATCATGGAGAGATAATAACAAAGAAAGAGAGGTTCCCAGAGACTACTTCTACATCTTAAAGCTACAATCACTGAAAGCCTGATTACTGCAGATTGAAGGTGAGGGTTCTGTGAGACCACACTAGGAGGCACCACCACAGGAATATATATACCCATTATACCACATAGACCAGATTTGAATAGAAGAACCACCTATAAACTATTTATATATTGTCACCCATCTACCTTTTTCAAGAACTTTATATTTATATTTATAATTTTATCACCTGCACTTTATTATTGCACTGAAGTGGACTGTGATTGCACAATTCTTGATGTTCACTATTCATACGTTTATTGTTTATGACATTATTTATGATTGGTTGCACATATTATTTATGACCATAGAAGGATTAATTTTTATTCACAAGGATTTGTTTTTATTCACGATAATTTATTCATGGCAATTTAAATTCGTTTTTTACTCACGGAAACTGTAGATTTTTATTACAACACCATATCAGTTATTTATATGTTTTTACTCACATATATTATAGCACCATCACTTCACTAGAAGATAGCGGTAATTGCTATATGCTGCAATATAGAGATCGTTGATCCTTGCAACAATAGCTGCAGCAACCACTATCTAAAAAGATACAATTTTGTCCATGTTTACACAGTTTTACACTTATTTATTTAATACTATTGATATTGCGCGAAATTCATTTAAATATTTACTGTACCAAGTGTTGGTGTGAACACCCTCATTTTGCTGCAATATTATCACTTTTTCGTTAAGAAATATTTATTCTAAAAATATCTAGTCACTATTATTAAATATACAATTTTTCATCCACCAGCGCAAAGGATATCTTTTAAATTTATTGTCCAGTGCCCTACCCATTCATGTAGGAAAAAAGTGTCCAGCCTCTTCTCCCAGTCTCCGGATCTTCTGCTGGGCTCCTCCGCTATCTTCTGCTCTTTTGCTGGCTCTTTTGCTAGCGGGGGCCCGGTCTTCTCCGCCGTCTTGTTCCTTCTTCTCTTCTTCCGATGTTGACACGACGCTCTCTCCCGCTGTAATGCTTTGTGAGCGGTGTGCGATGACTTATATAGGCATGGGGCGTGGTCACAGGGTGATGTCACCCGGTGACCCTGCCCCTTATGACGTCATAGTCCCATCATGCCCCGGGACTGTGACGTCATAAGGGGGCGGGGTCATGCCCCATGCCTAAGTCATTGCGCACTGCTCACACAGCATTACAGTGGGAGAGAGCTTCGTGTCAACATCGGCAAAAGAGCAGCCCGGCAGAAGAGCGGGAGAAGAACCGGACACCAGGAGAAGAGGCCAGAGAGAGCGGAGAAGTCGGAAGAAGACCCCCAAAGTCAGAAGAAGACCCCCAGAGCTGCCTAATAAATTACTTTAAAATCATGTGTAGTGTGTTTTTTTATTGACACTTTTTTTCCTAGGTGAATGGGTAGGGGTACGATGTACCTCATACTCATTCGCATAGGGTGGGGGACTAGAATCTGGGGGCCCCCTTATTAAAGGGGGCTCCTGGATTCCGATAAGCCCTCCGGCTGCAGACCCTGACAACCAACGACCAGGATTATCGGGAAGAGGCCCTTGTCCTCATCAACATGGGGACAAGGTGCTTTGGGGTGGGGGGCCGCAGGGCACCCCTTTCCCCAAAGCACCCACCCCCCCATGTTGAGGTCATGCGGCCTGGTACAGTTCAGGGGGGCACTCTCTCTCTCGTCCCCACCCCCTTTCCTGACCGGCCGGGCTGTGTGCTCAGATAAGGGTCTGGTATGGATTTTGGGGGGCCCCAACGCCGTTTTTTCAGCGTAGGGGGTTCCCCTTATAAATCCATATGGGACCTAAGGGCCTGGTATGCCCATGGGGGGAACCCATGCTGGTTTTTTATTTAAAATTTGGCGTGGCATCCCCCCCTCACGATTCATACCAGACAGCTGTCAGCACTGCCTGTCGCTCATTGCGAAAGGAAAAAACAGTTTTCCTTTCCTGATGAGCAAGCCAGCGCGACATGCACAGTACCCTGTTGCCGAGAACCAGCGCGATGGGATCGCGCTGGAAACACAATCTTGCAGTCAGGTACTGTATGTTGGGCAAGAATGTTTGTGTCTAATCTGCTTGCAATGTTATGTGCAAAAGTACTCATTTTTATTTTTCTTGTTTGACTTCACAGTTTCCTTCAAACCCACAGGAATAGCAGACTGTGGCTTCCCAGTTTGCTCAGCAGTGATACTTTCCCAGCTGTGGAGGGGCAATAGATGGGAAGCATGTCCACATAGTCCTAAGCCCCAACTCAGGGTCATACTATTACAATTATAAGGGGTTTAATAGTATTGTGCTGTTGGCGGTGGTGTCGGCGACATAGGAGTTCCTGTATGTGGACATGGGGAAAAATGGCCGAATGATGGAGTCATCACCCAGATGAAGTTCTTCAGACATCTCCAGAATGGTGCCTTGGGATTGCCACCTCCGGGAGACAGCGTGGCAGGACTCCCATTTGTCTTCGTGGCTGATGAAGCATTTGGGCAGGCTGACCATCTGATGCAGCCGTTCCCAATGAGGACCCTCACCCCGGACCAGAGGGTTTTTAATTACCAGCTGGCATGAGCCAGAAGAGTGGTGAAGAATGCATTTGGAATAATGGCCAGCCAATTCCGCCTATTTCTCACAGCGATCAAGATGGCGGAATATAAACTGAATCATATTGTCCTTGCATGCTGCATACTCCATAATTTCCTAAGGAAAAATGCAACAAACTATGTGGCCTCAGTTGGGACTGAGGCCAGCTTTCAAAATCAAACAACCTTGACAGCTCTTGAAGCTGGCCGTCCTGGCTTGCCCCCCCAAAGTGCCTGCGAAGTAAGACAAAAGTATGAAGAGTACTTTGCAGGTAGGGGGCCATTGATATGCCAGACAATGTGTAAAACATTTTTTAAATACATTTTTTTATAAACTGAACTCATATTTTATTTGCTTTACTGCTTGTGCTTCTTATCTGTCTCCTAGGTTCTCCAATGGCCTTTTATTTTTGGCCATTTTCTTCAATAGTGCAAACGTTATTTATTATGATACATGAGGTGACAATCTCTTCTTCAGCTAACTATTATGTTGTGGGTCTGCTACACACACACACATTGTTTTTGTTGTTAAAGTGGAGTTCCACCCAAAAATGGAACTTGCACTTTTTGGATTCCTCCCCCCCGGTGTCACATTTGGCACCTTTCAGGGGGGAGGAGGGAGCAGATACCTGTCTAATACAGGTATTTGCTCCCACTTCCTGGCATAGATCACCGCGGCGCTTGCGGTGATCTATGCCACTTCCAGCGCCTACACTGTCCTCCCCCGCTGTATTCTGGGAGACACAGAACACAGCAGGGACCAGAGAGGACTCGCAGCGTGACTCGCGCATGCGCAGTAGGGAACCAGGAAGTGAAGCCGCACAGCTTCACTTCCGTATTCCCTTACCGAGCATGGCGGCGGCAGCAGCCAAGAGCCGATGGACGGATCGGCTTCGGCTGCCGACATCGCTGGCTTCCTGGACAGGTAAGTGTCCATATATTAAAAGTCAGCAGCTGCAGTATTTGTAGCTGCTGGCTTTTAATATTTTTTTTCGGCGGACCTCCGCTTTAATGTATGTAATGCATTAATGAAAAAAGTAATCATCCTTTTTAGCTCCATTAATTAATTGCTTTGAGTCCCTAAAATGACCTGATTGGGGTAAATTTTAGAGCACTGTGGGGGTAATTTACTAAAGGAAAATCCACTTTGCACTACAAGTGCACTTCCTGTGCACTTGAAAGTGCACCGAAAGTGTACTTGTAATGCAAAGAGGATTTGCCTTTAGTAAATACCCCCCATTGTCACTGTAACTACAACAACTTACTCCAAAAACTGGTATTGAGCATTGAAAGAAGAAGCCACACATTGTTGAGTATAAAACATTTTACTCCGTGCACATTCACATGTGCATTAGAAAAGGGTTTTTTAACAAATCAACATCTTTGGTGTATAACATTTATGTGTGACAGTATATAGTCATTTTTGGGTTAAGCAGGCATGTTTAAAACCATAAAACATACACAACTCAGGAACTCACAAAGTTCAACTTTGATAAATTAAAGGTAATATGTGACATTAGTATGTCAAAACTGTGCTGATCTTGCCTTCATCAGATGGGTTGATGTCACCCCTGTAAAAGCCAAATTTTGAAGATGCACACAAATTGGGAGTCAAAATGTGGATTTCCATCCTAAACCCATGCCTTATGTCAACATGTGCTAGCTCCCATCATGGGGGATCAATGGACGTGTTTCGGGGGTTCCTCTCATCTACTTTAGTTGTGAGGAAGGGGTTGCACCCACAAAACACGTACATTGATATACCGTGATGGCAGATAGCACATGTTGACACACTGTGTGCATCTTCAAAATTTGGCTTTCAAATAACTTTAGTAAAAATAAAAAAATATAACGACAATCTATTAATTTTTTGGGGTGTTTTAGATTCTGTCTAAAACATCAATGATGTTGTTGAGTCTTTTTTCAACATCATTGATGTTTTCCTTGACCTTCTCCAATTCCCGATTGCACACCATGATCTCCCGGATGAGGATCTGTGCACTTGCACTGTTAAAATTAGTTTCTTCTTCCACAACATCCACATCACCTAAAAATAAAAAAACACACCATGTATTATAAATATGCATGCATATGTCTATTATTTAATTTTCCTTACATTTCATTTTTGAAATAAGCTCTTTTATACCTGGTGGTTTCGAGTTATTCAATCTTTGTTTTTATGTTTGATCACGCAATACCAATGCAATTCTGTATGTCTGTTATAGATATGGGAAGAAAGCCTTAGTTGCCCTTAGGTTTTCCCTTAAGTGGGATGGCGCCCAAGTTATCTCGTTTGTATGAGGCGGGGTTTCTTTCTGTGTACTTAAGCGGTGCATCTGGACGCAGCTCGTATCTCGTGACCATGTCCTGTTGTGACTAAACAACGTAGGGAGGAGGAGCCACGTCCTGACGTCACTGCTACGCATCTAGTCCCGGAAGACACAGGCTGTTTTTGGAGCCGGCCGGCTTGTTCTTTTACGCTGTCATTTATCTACTTGCCTGTAATTGTTCATTTGGCATTTTAACTCAATAAATGTTAAGGGTTTTATGCTATGTGGACTACCTTGTGTCTTTTATGGTAAACTTATCATCCTGCTGAGATCTGTGAAGGGGACTCTGAGGGACGTGATGGTATCTAGTGCCTGCCTGTGAGATCCCGGGCTGGGGTTACATCCGTCAGCTTAGTGTGGTCCCCTGTAATAAGGGACCAACTACATCTGGTAAGCGGCAGCATTTATTTTCTCTGAAGGTGGAGGCTTCAACTTTTCACATCATTCACTTCAACAGAGGAATTTTTCACCTCTCACTTGGGAAGAAAATCTTTTTTAATTTGTTGTATTTACATGGACTTTTTTGGACTTTAGCTGTTATATTCACTTTATTTATTGTTTACTAATAATCTATTTGCTCACATGTTGAGGGTATTGGTTTATTCAATATTTCTTTGACATCATTCATGTTAGATTCATGTGTGGTGTTCAAATTCCTATCACACTTTATTAGCGCAACTTTTTTTTCTTTGTATTCTTTATATGTCTATTACCCGAAGCTGTGGTCTCAGACACTGACTTGTGGTCACTATTTCACCCAATTCATGAACCTCTCCTACCTTCACATCTTCTTCAGGGTGTGTGGGGATTTCCCCTTCTTCTGGAGTAGTGGGGTTCCTGGTGTCCTCAGATGTCCTGATTCTTTTCTCCCCTATGTGAATAAAAAAAAGGTATACTTAGCACACAGATATTTGAAGCAAGAAATAGTAATACGAAACATTGCTTGGAAGTGATGTACAATTGTCTGTTTTGGCAGAGTTCCAAGCTGAAGATTTTTTCCCTTTCTTAAAGCTGGAATACTTATCTTTTTTGGTAAAGTATCACACATGGAGAGACCCTTAGTATCCACTGGAGCACCTGCGTGGGCCACCCTAAAAAGGGTGTTCTGGTGTCCCACACTAGTGCTCCTCAGTCCAGATGTGTAAACAGCTGCTGAGTGTTCTCTCCTTACACTGAATCAAGTTTGCATTTCATTATAGTTACAAACCCATCTAGACAACAATGTACTAAACTTCTTTTAATACAAATAGGCATAAACAAATGTAGTTGATCTGCCAAAAACATTGTATTAGTGGTCGAACGAACAATGTTTACTATTAACGATTACTGTGCCCATGAACCTGAAATTTGCCATTTTAAACTGTACAAAAGTAAAGAAAAGCACATGGACCAGCACTAAATTACTAATAATAATAGGAACACATGACAAAATACTTAATTTTTTGCAGCACTCTCTTGATCCTTCTGTACTGATCTTGCTCCCTCAATTTGAGGTCTGACCAGCATTTCCTCAATTGCTCCTTGGATCATCGTACCCCAAAATTCCTGTGCAGACTTCTCACAACTTTAGTCATGATCTTGGCTTTTCTCACATTTGGGTTTCTGTACGGTCCATACTTCCCATCATAGTCGGCCCTCTTCAAGATGTCCACCATCTCCACCATCTCTACAAAGGACATATTTGAGGCCTTAAATCTGCTCCTGGATCAGGACGTTCCTGGCTCCGGGCTTTTGTCATCCTCCTCATTACTGCTATTCTCACACACCTGTTGTGCTCTCCCACTGTGCTGAAAGAGAAGGGGCAGGGAATACACTAGAAAGAAGGTCAGGGGTGGAATTTCATGCATGCGCAGTGTATATAAAGCATAACACGCGTGCGTTGTATGTACGATCTGTGAGCGGATAATGGAGTAGCCTAAGCGCCGATCGTGCAAACGAAGGTACAATTTTAACTTGGGGCATCAGTGGTTAGTGGCCTATACTGCTTTTATAGATTGAGGCCTATATTGGGAAAAGATTAGGAGAGTTTAGCCTGACATTAGGGTTTGTCTTGTGTTGTGTCTTACAGAGAAAATGGATAAATTTAATGACCATGACTTCCTCCCCAACTTTATTGATAAGTACAGAGAGCTACCCTGTCTGTGGCAAGTGAAACACCAATTTTATAACAACAAACTAAAGAGGAAAGCAGCGCTGGATCAACTGTTGGAATTGGTGAAGCCGGTGATTCCCATGGCAGACATCACCTATTTGAAGTGCAAAATTGGTGACCTGAGGAGCACATATAATAGGGAGCGCAAAAAGGTCCAGGATTCCATGAGATCAAGAGCAGAAACAGATGACGTTTAGGTCCCCAGGCTCTGGTACTATGACAGACTGCGTTTGTTGTCAGACCATAGTGAATCCAGGCCATCACTCTCAACCCTTCCTTCCACTCTTCCTTCCACCTCAGATGAGGCTTTCTACGTACACCCTGGCAGAAAATGTGGAGGAGCCCAGCATTGTTCTACATATTTCTTGTCAAAAAAATAATGATGTTACCTAGATGTTATTATTGATCACTAATTTCTGATTTAACAAAGTGGTTTACATATCAATAGACAGTAGTAGCCAAAAATGATTGGGACAAGAATGAAAAATGCTGGGGGCAGAATGATAGTTGTTTCTATTTGTTAACATTCAATTTGCAACAGTCATGAGCTTAAAATTGTGTGTGATTGATGACCAAAAAACTAAAACTATGTCCCATTTTCATACACAGGAAAGTCTCAGCCAGGAGGAGGCCGTGGAAAGTGTCAGCCAGGAGGTGTCTGTGCCCAGCAGCCTGATCGAATCCCAGGTTCCTCCCCTCCACCCTCCAACAAAAAGTAGCAGGAACGCGAAGAACCTGGAGGAGTCAGCGACTAATTTGATTCGGCAGGCTACTGTGGTCCTCACAACAACCCCTAGTGTCCAGGAGTCCTTTGCGTGTATGACGGCCAGTAAAGTGCAAGTAATGGAGGAGGGCCAACGCCTCATCTGTGAGGTCATATTTCAGGCCCTAAATAAGGGGGTGAGGGGTGAACTCACCAATAAAAGCCACGTCTGTGAGTTGGACCATATGACTCCTCCACCACCTCCAGCAACACCTCCAGCAACACCTCCAGCAACACCTCCAACACCACAGCCACAGCCTGGAAGGAAGGATGCAAGGAAGTCTTGAGAGTGATGGCCTGGGTTTGGTGTGGTCTGGCAAAAGACGCAGGCTGTCATTTGCAGCATGTCATTTGCTGCTGCTACCAATCTCTTGGAGTCCTGGACCGTATGTACTCCCTATTAAATGGACTCCTCAGGCAACCAATTTTGTCTGTCAAATAATTAATGTCTGGGGTACAAAGGCTTCACCAATTCTAAATGTTTCTCCAGCGTTGCCTTCCTCTTTATTTTGTTAGGACCCCTAATAAATTTTTAATTTTTGTTTGGACAAATACTTGGCTATGTGTTTTACTCCAAAAAGGACAGTTTGTTTGTGAGTAGGCAGGTACATTTCAAAAATACAATGTCAAATTAACAAGGTACACCAACACCAACTGACCTCTTTGAGGTTAATAAATACAAGATAATAATGGTCTTGTGGTAACTTGACACACAAAATGAGAAAAAATATTATGGAGATCACTATAAAAAAAAGTAGATCGCTATAAAAAAATAAAGATTATTCTGGAGATCTTGCAAAAAAACAAAACAAAAACAAAGATTATTCAGCAGATCACAAGAAATAATAAGAAATCAATTTGTCAGAAATCTGTGCGAATATCAGCAGCAAAGCAACTTCATTATTCTAGCATTATAAAGAAGAAGAGAATGCACTGCACTGAAAGATTTTAAAAATTTGCAGCGTGAAGAATGTGCTATCTCCTTTACGAACACTAGTTTTACAAGACCGAGCACTTCCATCTCGTACTTGAATCCAAGCATGCATGGAATTTTGTGCATTGGACTTGTGTACACATGCTCGGAATTTCAGACAACATAGTTTTTTGTTGGAAAATTTGAGAACCTGCTCCCAAACATTTGTGTTCGGAAATACCGACAGCAAATGTCCAATGGAGCATACACACGGTCAGACTTTGCGACAATGAGCTCACATCAATCATTTCCTGTCAGAAATTCCAATCGTGTGTACAAGGCATAAGAATTACAGGCCTTCAATATAAAATGCCAAATTTCCATGCAAAACATTGTACCGCTTTGAGCATCAAAAATCTGAAATAATCATACCGCCAGGGAGGT
Source organism: Aquarana catesbeiana (assembly GCF_042186555.1). Classification (NCBI taxonomy): domain Eukaryota; kingdom Metazoa; phylum Chordata; class Amphibia; order Anura; family Ranidae; genus Aquarana; species Aquarana catesbeiana. Next base: position 450,589,154 of record NC_133327.1, read on the forward strand.
TAAAGGAAGAGGATAAGTTATAATAGTATATTAGGCACGGAATGGGCAACACATAATGGAATCACATAAAGAAGGGTAGATTGAAATGAAAGGTGGAGAGGTATAAAAATGAAATGGTAGAGTGAGTTTATATTGAATTAAGACACTACACATAATAGGACACGAAAATAGTAATTTGAAATTATACACTCTTTTTTTTTTTTTTTTTACTTATATATGTTTTTTTATTATTTATTTATTTATTTTTATTTTTTTGTATTGTTGGTTGTTTGACCCATGTAATAGGGTGCTGTAAAGTCCCCTTCTTAATTATACTTTGAATAATGTTTTGAACAAATTGAGTTTTGGTTATGGATAGGCAAGTGGGTAGGCTTTTTCCTTTTATTTATTTATTTATTTATTTATTTATTTATTTATTTAATTGTCATGGATCAAGGATCCGGTGTTTTTCCGGGTGGGGGGGGTTAGTGTGGTGTATGTTAATGAAAATATTTATATGGATATTGTGACAGACCTAGCCAGAACAGAGGCTGTTGGAGAGGACTGAATGCAAGCCTGTTGCCTTTTGATTATGGGCCCTGGATTTTCAATGGAACAATACTCTTTGTGAGGTGAATGAGAAATCCAGGCTGAACTGTACTAATCGGACTCAGTCGTGTATATATGTATATATTGTATGGGGACTCCTTACTGTAGATTTGTGTCCCTGAAGAGGGAGGGGGGATTCCTCCAGCAGCCCCCTGCTGATAAGACTGATTCATTCTGTTGGGACACATCCTGTGAGGAGATGCTGGTGTCATCAACCTGTGTTTATGTTAATTGAGAGAGCTGATTACATTAGCTACCAGCACTGGCTAGGAGACGAATGGTCTAGGCTGAGGAGGGGGTAGATTGTTGTTTGTATTGTTAATTGTAATTAGCTCCAGCTATTGTGTTTATATTAATGTGTGAAGCTCGGTGCCCACAAGTCTGTCATCTGGTCTGGGTACATTTTGTAGTAAATTAGCTCATGTTAATTAGGTTAGCTTTGAGTCATCCCTGGCGTATAAATGTCTGTGAGATCTCAAATAAAAAGTTAGTCCTGATGTACTCCAAGACTGGTGTTGTCTAGTTCTTGGGGGTTCCTATAGCCAGATCCATTGGACTTGTGTTCCAGAACTTAGGAAGCGGTATACAGACGGAAGCACTCAAGCGGAGTGTGGGACGTTCCGTGACATTGGTGGCAAGCAGCGGGAAAGCTTCCTGCAGTCTGGGAAATTTAAACCTCCACCTGGATCCAAGATCAGGATAGCAGACTTCAGTCACCCCAGCGGAGATATGGACCTGGCATCAGAATTCCCGGGGCTGCTGCGAATCATCCTTTCAACATACACCAGGACTGTGTCTGAGGATGAATACCTGGAGCTTAGGCAGCGAATTCGGGTGGAGCTCTGGATTGCAGCCCTCCGTTTCGCTGGTATAAAACAGGGCAAGTGCTTTCCAACCCAAGAGCAACGGGCCAGTGACCAACGGGCATTGCGGATGGCATTCCTGGGAGAGCAGCCCCAGGAGCAATGGGTGACTGAGTTGGACAGGTTGGTCCAGCAGGAGATAGAGCTGGACAATCGTTATCGGGCTCTGCAATGGCACGCAGAGGAGGGATATTTAGGGGAGACGACAGAATGCTCTCCAGAGGGATATGACTTTGGCGGCCCTGGATTGCTGTGGGAGAACCTTACAGATCTTTTTATGCTTGGCGATGAAGGGGAACCTGACCTTGAGGACCTGAAAGAATATAGAGAGTCTATGCTCGGTCTTGCAGGGGTCTCAGAGCTCAAACCTGATCTGGACCATTTGCTAAGGAAGGAACAGCATCTGGAAAGGGCATACAGGAAACTGCTAGAACAAGTTCAGCAGCATGCCAGAGAATCGGCAGTGGAAAATCCGGAGATTGCCGTCCCCAAACCTGAAGTGCTGACAACAGGGCAGAGCTCTGCTAACCTCTGCCCAGAAATGATAGCATCTTCTGGGTTCCATGGACAGGAGATGGTGAACCTCTATCCCCAGACATCAGTTGCAGAGACATGGGATTTGATAGACTTTTCTGCTGAGGAAAAACAACCTGATGAGCCTCCAGCAGAAGAGCTGCTATCAGGGCCAAAGTTCACTGTGTTCTGCCCAGCACCAACAGTGGCTTCGGCCTTCTTGAGAGAAGAGGTAGTCGGCCTTTCTCCCACAACACTGACAGGGACATGTGATTTTCTGCCAGCAGCATCTATGGAGTTAAAACAAACTTCTCCAGCTGAAGATCTGGTAACTGAACAGAGGGTCCAAGACCTCTGTCCCACACTATTACCAATTCCAGAGACTGGGGATTTAATAGACGTTTCTGTAGAGGAGGAACCACCTGGCAAACCCCCAGCAGAAGTGCTGGCAACCGGACAGAGGGTCCAAGACCTCTGCCCCACACCTGCAGCAATTGTGGAGGCCCAAGGTAAGGAGGTGGCAGTCTATCGCGAGCTGCAGATCAGGATCCAAGGAGAGAATGCAGTCATCACCTCACAACTGCAGCTTGATCTGGTGTCGATTGATGGGGCTTCAGTCCCCACCTGTATACCCCAGGGATGCTGGGCAGTCGGCCCAGATCCCCAACCGCAGGATGGAGTGAGTCCAGTCCCCCTGTCTTCTCTCCAGCGGCAGAAAGGACTCCAGGGAGAAGGGCCAGTCCGGGCCTCTCCCCAGCGGCGGATATGTTCTCTGAGAGAGGCAGAGGATGGCTGGGTGAGTAATACTCTGTTTGGAATAATTTGTTTGGGGTACTGTGTGGGTACAGGCAGTAGAGGACTGGAACTATGGACTAACTTCGGAGTCAACCCGTCTGGGGTCTCCTCCTGTGTTAGTCTCCTGCCGAAAGGGGAGAAATGTGACAGACCTAGCCAGAACAGAGGCTGTTGGAGAGGACTGAATGCAAGCCTGTTGCCTTTTGATTATGGGCCCTGGATTTTCAATGAAACAATACTCTTTGTGAGGTGAATGAGAAATCCAGGCTGAACTGTACTAATCGGACTCAGTCGTGTATATATGTATATATTGTATGGGGACTCCTTACTGTAGATTTGTGTCCCTGAAGAGGGAGGGGGGATTCCTCCAGCAGCCCCCTGCTGATAAGACTGATTCATTCTGTTGGGACACATCCTGTGAGGAGATGCTGGTGTCATTAACCTGTGTTTATGTTAATTGAGAGAGCTGATCACATTAGCCACCAGCACTGGCTAGGAGACGAATGGTCTAGGCTGAGGAGGGGGTAGATTGTTGTTTGTATTGTTAATTGTAATTAGCTCCAGCTATTGTGTTTATATTAATGTGTGAAGCTCGGTGCCCACAAGTCTGTCATCTGGTCTGGGTACATTTTGTAGTAAATTAGCTCATGTTATTTAGGTTAGCTTTGAGTCATCCCTGGCATATAAATGTCTGTGAGATCTCAAATAAAAAGTTAGTCCTGATGTACTCCAAGACTGGTGTTGTCTAGTTCTTGGGGGTTCCTATAGCCAGATCCATTGGACTTGTGTTCCAGAACTTAGGAAGCGGTATACAGACGGAAGCACTCAAGCGGAGTGTGGGACGTTCCGTGACAGATATATTGTGCAATGTGTATTTCTATGTTGTATGTTAAAATTTGTCTTAATAAAGAAAAAGTGATTATAAAAACAAAACTTGCAGTAACACACAGAACTATATAGTGTTAAACTTGCAGTAACGCAATTAAATATATGGCATTAAACTTGCAGTAACACAATGAAATATAAGGTGTTAATCTTGCTGTAACGCACATAACTATATGGTGTTAAACTTGCAGTAACGCACTGAAATATATGGCGTTAAATTTGCAGCAAAACACAGAACTATATGGCGTTAAACTTGCAGTAACGCAATGAAATATATGTGGTTAAACTTGCAGTAATGCACAGAACTATATGGCGTTAAACTTGCAGTAACACACAGAACTATATGGCATTAAACTTGCAGTAATGCACAGAACTATATGGTGTTAGACTTGCAGTAACGCACAAATCTATATGGCGTTAAGCTTGCAGTAACGCAATTAAATATACAACGTTAAACGTGCATTAATGCACAGAACTATATGGCGTTAAACTTTCAGTAACGCAATGAAATATATGGCGTTAAACTTGCAGTAATGCAATACGGCGTTAAACTTGAAGTAACAGAATTAAATATACAGCATTAAACTTGCAGTAACGCACAGAACTATATGGGGTTAAACTTGCAGTAACACAATGAAATGTATGGCGTTAAACTTGCAGTAATGCACAGAATGATATGGCGTTAAACTTGCAGTAACGCACAGAACTTATGGCATTAAACTTGCAGTAACACAAAGAAATATATGGCGGTAAACTTGCAATAATGCACAGAACTATATGGTGTTAAACTTGCAGTAACGCAATGAGCCATATGGCATTAAACTTGCAGTAACGCACATAACTATATGGAATTAAACTTGCAGTAATGCAATGAACTATGCAACGTTAAACTTGCAGTAATACACAGAACTATATGACGTTAAACTTGCAGTAATGCATAGAACTATATGGTGTTAAACTTGCAGTAACCCAATGAAATATACGGTGTTAAACTTGCAGTAACGCACAGAACTATATGGCGTTAAATTTGCAATAATACAATGAAATATACAATGTTAAACTTGCAGTAACACGTAGAGCTATATAGCATCAAACTTGCAGTAACGCACAGAAAAAAACCTGTGGTAAACGGTCACTACACTCACGCTGACTGAACTACCCCTACATTGACACTAATGTAAAGATGAATGGTGGTCACACTACACTCACAATGACTGAACTATCCCTACATTGACACTAATGTAAAGATGAATGCTTGCACTACACTCACACTGAACTATCACTAGATGCAGACTAACTGTCTAATAGCACTGAACAGAGCCCTATTCTATCTCTCTCCACACTGCTATCACACAACAAATGGCTGCTATAGAAAGAATACTTTTATAGTGAGGGGTGGGATTAAGAGCAATGAGCCATTTTTGGATTCAGTCAACATGACAGTGTCCAGTCATGGCTCTGATAGTGCTTTGTGTCTCGATTTGGCAAAGCTTTCATTGCTTCAGCCATTCAGGGTTTTCAATACGCTGTGTGGCGGCGCAGTGCATTGTGGTCATTCGGTGGGCCGAACAAATGGTCGAACGACCCTATAATTCGGTTGTTCTGAGAACTTCTGAACAACCAATGTTCAGCTCGAACTAATGCTTGGGCCAAACCGTTCACCCATCCTTACTTGCTATATACTGTAGGTGTGTTGTAGCTTGTATGAAACTCAACTATACCTCAACCTCAACTATATAAATTGTAAAAAAAAAAAAAAATTAAAAGGCACAGCAAGTGCACTTGAATGATACTGTATTAAGATCACCAGGCCAATCTATCACATTTTGTCAAAGTTTGTCATGTTTGCAAGTAGAAAATTAAATATTCCATGAAATATGCACCATGAATTCCTTGCCATATACAGTAAACAATCCTGCATATGTTTATGAGTGAAATGATAGCCACAACCGGATATTTGGGCAAGAAAGGACCACTTTTTAATATTCTACATTCTACAAATGTTTTTTTTCTATTTTTCCTTTCTTTATTGGACAATTTTCATTCCTTTTTGTATTCAACTACATTTGCCAAAATAAATTATTTACACTTATTTGGTTTCTTGTTCTAAGCTTCATTCACACCCTCTGTGTTTAGGAAACTGCATTAAAACCAATCCCTAAATGTTTCCACACGTGCTGAAACCTTTGACATTATACTTTTGCATCTGAGTTTGTTTTCAGAAAATTACACATCACTATGAGCAAAATATTTTTCTGAGTTATTTTCTAGATCACAGCTTTGACTTTATGTATGAGTGTACAATTCAGAGGAGCTTGCTAGGTGGCTGAAATTTCCTTCTCATTCAATATTTTTTATTCATACTTTTCAATTTCTTGCTTTTGATTTGAAGTGATTTATGTACATATTTATTGCACTTTAAATATTGATGTTTTAGGATTTTCTGGTAAAATTCCTATTTTCAAAGTACTGTATATTATGAACATTATTAAGTGGGAAATAATAATTATGGCTTGTTTTCATTTCCCACTGAAACTAAATCATTCAGTCATTGTGTATTGTAAGTATAACAACATGTTTGCTTTTTTACATGCATTGCTATGGGAACAATCCATTCTATACAACATGCTGTTCTAGCTCAGAAATTGCAGCTCTTAGTAGTGGCTATGCTGCTCATACATTAGGTACTGCATTAGGTATTGAGTACAATAGTAATGTGCTCATTATTAACCTATGTTTAAGTGCACCTGTATACAGACTAGGGATGTTTAACTGTTTACATATTCATTACAAGAACTACTCTACTCTAGGCAGTGCTGTATTTAGGCCTAGGCCGACAAGGCCCAGGCCTAGGGCGGCACTTTGCGGGGGGGCGGCAACCCCCCCACGGAAAAAAAGCACCTGCATCCTCCTCCCGACTTGCGCATGCAGGGCCGCCATCCGTGGAGTAAATCTAAATGAGATCGCTATGGGAGTGCGGGGGGGGCGTACTGCACCCGGGTGACACCAGGAAGCAATTGTAGTGGGTGCAGCCACCGCCCCCCCATCGGCAAAGCGGTGATCACACATCACAGGCAGCGGCGCTGTGACAGGGAGAGGAGAGCTGTACACAGCGGCTGTGTATTTCCCCCGCTCGCCCCCCTCCTTTCTCCTGTCAGCTGAAGTTGAACAGGAGAGGAGAGCGGCTCGTTCCCCTAAGCGCCGCCCGGCTCTCTGCCCGCTCTTGTCATAGCAGAGAGCCAATCCAAAACACGGGAATGGGCATTATGGGAAACATAGTCCCAGAAGATTGACGGCCCCAGTATGTCCACAGACATACTACAGGCTACAGTCCCCCAACATACATGCGCTGGGGGGGGACCTGACCTGGAACCCAGCAAACAGCAGAGTGCTACAGGGGAAGAAAAAGAGAGGACTGTGCTGGGGGAGACCAGATAAAGCCACGCTGTACCCGCACCACCAGATAAAGCCACGCTGTACCCGCACCACCAGATAAAGCCACGCTGTACCCGCACCACCAGATAAAGCCACGCTGTACCCGCACCACCAGATAAAGCCACGCTGTACCCGCACCACCAGAGAGGGAGCCACGCTGTACCCGCACCACCAGATAAAGCCACGCTGTACCCGCACCACCAGATAAAGCCACGCTGTACCCGCACCACCAGATAAAGCCACGCTGTACCCACACCACCAGATAAAGCCACGCTGTACCCGCACCACCAGATAAAGCCACGCTGTACCCGCACCACCAGATAAAGCCACGCTGTACCCGCACCACCAGATAAAGCCACGCTGTACCCGCACCACCAGATAAAGCCACACTGTACCCGCACCACCAGATAAAGCCACACTGTACCCGCACCACCAGAGAGGGAGCCACGCTGTACCCGCACCACCAGAGAGGGAGCCACGCTGTACCCGCACCACCAGAGAGGGAGCCACGCTGTACCCACACCACCAGAGAGGGAGCCACGCTGTACCCGCACCACCAGAGAGGGAGCCACGCTGTACCTGCACCACCAGAGAGGGAGCCATGCTGTACCCGCACCACCAGATAGAGCCACGCTGTACCCGCACCACCAGAGAGGGAGCCACGCTGTACCCACACCACCAGAGAGGGAGCCACGCTGTACCTGCACCACCAGATAGAGCCACGCTGTACCCACACCACCAGAGAGGGAGCCACGCTGTACCTGCACCACCAGAGAGGGAGCCATGCTGTACCCGCACCACCAGATAGAGCCACGCTGTACCCGCACCACCAGAGAGGGAGCCATGCTGTACCCACACCACCAGAGAGGGAGCCACGCTGTACCCGCACCACCAGATAGAGCCACTCTGTACCCACACCACCAGAGAGGGAGCCACGCTGTACCCGCACCACCAGATAGAGCCACGCTGTACCCACACCACCAGAGAGGGAGCCACGCTGTACCCGCCCCACCAGATAGAGCCACGCTGTACCCGCACCAGAGAGGGAGCCACGCTGTACCCGCACCACCAGATAGACCCACGCTGTACCCGCACCACCAGAGAGGGAGCCACGCTGTACCCGCACCACCAGATAGAGCCATGCTGTACCTGCACCACCAGAGAGGGAGCCACGCTGTACCCACACCACCAGAGAGGGAGCCACGCTGTACCTGCACCACCAGAGAGGGAGCCACGCTGTACCCGCACCACCAGATAGAGCCACGCTGTACCTGCACCACCAGAGAGGGAGCCACGCTTTACCCGCACCACCAGAGAGCCACAGGATCACTGTTGCGGTTACGCTGGGTCTGGTAAGAGGGCCTGTTGGCCATTATCCATTACTGTTCTTACGGACTGAGCCGTGCCTAACCTGCTATTCTCTAGGCCTTATTGACAACCACAACAACCCTCTCTGTCCTCCTCCCCCGACGTCCCTCTGTCTTCCTCAGATGAAGAGGACAGGGCGGGTCTTAAAAAGGAAGGGGTGTGGCCTTGACAGGAAGGGGTGGTTCATATTTAAATTAGGGGGTGCCCAAGTTTAGTCAGGCCTAGGGCAGCACAAAACCTAAATACACCACTGACTCTAGGTGCTTTTATTGTGACGTTATGCATTATCAAAGATCCTCAAAGATCACAACAAAAACTCTAAAGTTAATTTCATTCAGTTTATAAATGCTTAGAAGCACTTGCTGTGTGTTTAAAATATATGAGATTTCTGTGCATTTGTTGTGATCTTTGAATTTCTCCACAATGAATATAGCTACATCATTGAATAAGTCTTTTTTTAAAACTCTTTTTCTGTTTGTTAAAAATTAGTAAATATCCTTTTGGGCTCCTTCACACGGGACGGATCCGAGATGATCCGCCCCGTGAACATCCGCTTGCTCAGCGGGGATCTCTCCGTGGATCCCCGCTGAGCAGTCAGATGGCAGGTCCGTCGCTGTACACTGGGGATCGGATGACGACGGACCGTAGAGTCCATCGTCACCCAATACGATACGAAAACGGATAGAAAAGTAGGTTTTTCCTCTGTTACACTTTTTCGGATCAGAGCGGGTCGGATGTCAGCGGACAGGTTACCGCTGACATCCGACGCTCCATAGAGGTCTATGGAGGGTCCGCTCAGGTCCGCCTAAAACACTGACAGGCTGACCTGAACAGATGTCTGGAGCAATGTTTTAATTTTTCCTGTTTATGTTCAAATCTGCATGTTTCCCTCCCAAATTACTTAATACCCACAAACAATTATACATTTTACAATTATACATTCTGAAAGGAGGGGCCCTGTAGGAAAAAGCTGGGGCAATTCAAATTTTCAATGACGACCAGTTTTTGTACAACAGTTTAGCACATCTATATTTTGTAGGAAAAAAATACACTAAAATGAATTTTAGTGCTCACCCACACAATATAATACCCACATTTCTTGATCAAAATTAAAAGATAGGGTTGCATTAAGTATATACAAACCAAATATGTCAAGCCTTAAAATTTCCTCCTCCCACAAAAGGGTAAAAAACGATGGTACCCAAAAATGACCATAGGAAACACTTTAAAATACTTTACAGGTTATCAGTTTAGAGTTAACTGTGAATTATGGCCCTGACTCTGATGTTCGCAGAGATGCATCACAAGTGTGGTGCAATCACTTTTTACATACATGTAATTGCACAACATGTGTTTGCATTAATGTGTATGTGCAGGGCAATGGGATTGCCTCTAAAGTTTACTTGTTATTTTATTTTTGTTATTTTGTTATAATTTACACTTTTAACACTTTTAATTCAAATTAGTTAATAACCCCCCTTGGTTATAGCATTGGCAGGGGACAGGCTCTTTTCATAGAAACATCATGGCTCTATTAGACCCCCAATGCCCTTCACTCAAGTGAATTAACCACAGGTCCAGCATTTCTGGGTTTATTGATTGCAGAGCATGTCAGGGAAAGGGTGTTCCTGATCTGCTCTCATTCACCACCCTGACATCATTTACTGTGGTCCTGGGCTTCCTGCAGACCCTACTAAACCCCCTCGTACTGGCCAGTGGAGAATACCCCAGCACTGGGGCCTAAATTCTACATTGGCGTGCTTTAAACAGAGTTTTGCAATCCCAACAAGTAAAGAAGAACACTGATGGGACCAGAGATCGAACACAAATTTGTTCATTAAAGATTAAATAAAGACAATGACTAAATAAAAATCATTAGTTTTATTGTGGATAAACTGGCCGTGGTCCTTTGTTATTGGTATAAATTATCACACCAATAATATTTATTTATAACCAACTTTTAATTACTGTAACCATACCAACCATTTTCAAAACTATTTTACAGATCAATAGTTCAGCCATTGAAGCTCGAACTAGAATTTTACCAATCAACAACTATCCCCTTATATTACAAGGGGCCATTCCACATAGTACATAGTCTACATAGTAGGTGAGGTTGAAAAAAGACACAAGTCCATCAAGTCCAACCTATGTGTGTGTGATTATATGTCAGTATTAAATTGTATATCCCTCTATGTTGTAGTCATTCAGGTGCTTATCTAATTTTTTCTTGAAACTATCGATGCCCCCGTTGAGACCACAGCCTTGGGAAGGGAATTCCACATCCTTGCCGCTCTTACAGTAAAGAACCCTCTACGTAGTTTAAGGTTAAATCTCTTTTCTTCTAATTTTAATGAGTGGCCACGAGTCTTGTTAAACTCTTTGTATATTAAAATCATATCCCCTCTCAAGCGTCTCTTCTCCAGAGAGAATAAGTTCAGTGCTTGCAACCTTTCCTCATAACTAACATCCTCCAGACCCTTTATTAGCTTTGTTGCCCTTCTTTGTACTCGCTCCAATTCCAGTACATCCTTCCTGAGGACTGGTGCCCAGAACTGGACAGCATACTCTAGGTGCGGCCAGACCAGAGTCTTGTAGAGCGGGAAAATTATCGTTTTATCTCTGGAGTTGATCCCCTTTTTAATGCATGCCAACATTCTGTTTGCATTGTTAGCAGCAGCTTGGCATTGCATGCCATTGCTGAGCCTATTATCTACTAGGACCCCCACGTCCTTTTCCATCCTAGATTCCCCCAGAGGTTCTCCCCCCCAGTGTATAGATTGCATTCATATTTTTGCACCCAAATGCATTATTTTACATTGTTCTACATTGAGCATCATTTGCCATGTAGTTGCCCACCCCATTAATTTGTTCATATCTTTTTGCAAGGTTTCCACATCCTGCGCAGAAGTTATTACCCTGCTTAGCCTAGTATAGTCTGCAAATACAGAGATTGAACTGTTTACCCCATCCTCCAGGTCGTTTATGAACAAATTAAACAGGATTGGTCACAGCACAGAACCCTGGGGGACCCCACTACCCACCCCTGACCATTCAGAGTACTCCCCATTTACAGTATAACCACCCTCTTAACTCACCCTTGTAGCCAGTTTTCAATCCATGTACTCACCCTATGGTCCATGCCAACGGACCTTATTTTGTACAGTAAACATTTATGGGGAACTGTGTCAAATGCTTTTGCAAAATCCAGATACACTACGTCTACGGGCCTTCCTATGTCTAGCTGGCAACTCACCTCCTCATAGAAGGTTAGTAGATTGGTTTGGCAAGAACGATTCTTCATAAATCCATGCTGATTACTGCTAATGATACCGTTCTCTTCATTACTAAAATCTTGTATATAGTCCCTTATCACCCCCTCCAAGAGTTTGCATACTATTGATGTTAGGCTAACTGGTCTGTAATTCCCAGGGATGTATTTTGGGCCCTTTTTAAATATTGGTGCTACATTGGCTTTTCTCCAATCAGCTGGTACCATTCCAGTCAGTAGACTGTCTGTAAAAATTAGGAACAATGGTCTGGCAATCACTTGACTGAGTTCCCTAAGTACCCTCGGGTGCAAGCCATCTGGTCCCGGTGATTTATTAATGTTAAGTTTCTCAAGTCTGATTTTAATTCTGTCTGTTAACCATGGAGGTGCTTCCTGTGATGTGTTATGAGGCTAAACACTGCACTTTTGGTTACTGAAGCCCCCCCCCCGATTCCCTCGTGAAGACTGAGGAGAAGAATAAATTCAATACCTTCGCCATCTCTCCATCGTTTGTAACCAGATGTCCTTCCTCATTCTTTATGGGGCCAATATGGTCTGTCCTCCCTTTTTTACTTTTTACACATAAAATAGGATTGCAACAAAGGGATGGGGGGTGCTTCTTTTTCAGTTGCTGTCATTGATCTGATGACCGTTATAATTTTCATTTTAAAGATATTTTTATTGAATTTTGTACATCAACATACAAAAGAAAAACTTTGGTTATTTATAGCATTGCGTTTTGCAGAAATACACTTGTGTGATCAATAAACATATTTCAATTTACATGTCTCTTGTGATTATTAAGTACAAAGTTACTTTGTGAAAGGTTTTGGTTCGTTTCCGTACCTCAAACATGAGTTTATATAGAGGCAAAGAGTCATTAAACAATTTCAACCAGAGGGATTTTAGAGATACCTGTGATCCTTTCCAGGACAGTAGAATGGTTTTCTTCACGTAGAAATGGAGGATGCGAAGAAGTCTCTTTGCATGGGTTGAAATGTGAAGATCCCCAAAAATGCCTCGGAGGCAGTTCTTGGGGTGAAGAATGTTTGGGAGGCCTATTGCTGATGAGATGAAAGACTTGGACTATTAGACAAGTCCAGAAACAGTGTAAAAAAACAATCTGCTGTGGAAGCCAATCCCATTTTATGTAACCTAGCAGGGGTTAGGTGGGATAGATTCATTTTTTTTGTATGTATGATAGATCTTTGGAGGATATTACTGAGGTCTTGTATGTGTCACTGAATTCTGACCAGTCATCCTCTGTACGTGTAATGTCCATAGAGGCCCATTTAGTCTGGATCACGTGAAATCTAGGGTTACAGTCAGTCATAAGGGCAGCATAGTATGTGGAGATACGTTTAGTAGGGTCAGGGTGTCGTAGTGTTTTCTCTAACTGAGGTATGATGACAGGGTTTTCTAAAGAGCCAAACTGGGCACGAATAGCGTGTTGGAGTTGATGATAGAAGAACATATATGAGCATGGCAAGTCAACATCAACCCGCATTTGTTGAAAGGACTTAAATCCCTGTATGTCATATAGAGCACAGTTCTTTCAGGTTTGGATTGACCCACCAAGGGTTGTTAGGGGACATTGACCATGACTCCTTTAAAATTTTTTAGACAACTATTTTAAACAGGGATAGCGAGGTATTTAGTATGGATGTGCCTGGGCGAGCCGGAACACGACCTCGGTATATAATATTATGGAGAGTCTCTAGAGAGGAGGCTCCCTCAGTGGATGCACAGGCATTTGCCGCAACTGGGTGCAGTCAGTCATGAATGTAGACCGATTTGGAGACCAAATAGTATAAATAAAAGTTAGGGAATGCTAAACCTGCCATATGCATCAGTAACCGCAATGTCTCTAGTGCCACCGTAGGGGACTTACCATTCCACAGGAACAAATGTGCAAGGAAATTGGGGAAATTACTGCGCTAAACCAAAAAATGTGCCAAACAAAGCAGCTTACACTTAAAGTCCAGACAGATATAAACATATAGTGTAGCGCTAAAATAGAAAACAGCAAAAAACTGTTATAATCAATATGTGTAACATTTAAACAAAATAAGTGAACTAACAAAGAGTCCAATGTTCACTGAATGTGAACTAAAAATTTTTTTTTTTCAAAAAGATTTTATTGATTTTTACAGTTTAACAAAGAGTATAAAACATACATTGCAATCATTGGGGCCACAGACATGTAGCATGCATGCTTTTTCAATTTACAATTTAACCAATGCACATAACGTGTACAACATGTCAGTTCTTTGTGTAGTAAAAGTAAAAATACATCCAACTGTCTAAGATTCCGCATGTCAGAGCATTGAATTTATGCTATTGTGCTGGCTTTATATGATAAAATCGGAGGGGGGGGCAAAGGTCACCGCAGTATTGACCGTGGTTGAATCCAGGTCCATTCACCCCTAAAGGGACCATTGCTGTGAATGGACCGAGATGTTAGAGCATTCTGTGAGAGAGCTCCATTTCCAGAGTGTGGTGTGAGTTACAGAGCAGTCCCACCATGTGACCTGGTTTTTTTACATCGGAATGTTGGAGTAGACCTTCTGACAGCGGAGGCTCCTAGCCCGTGGTAATAATGTGGGGGAGGGAGAGAGAATGCGTGAGGATGTACACGGGTAAAGTGACAGTGAGAAAAATAGAAACGGGAGACGGGATGTGGGATAGGTCTGGGATGGACGGCTTAAAGGGGTTTGGTGTTACTAGATTCAGTATAGAGGCAATCATTGTGGTGCGTGTGTATGACGTGGAGCTTAAGTGGTCTGTGTAAGGGATTGTCTGTAGTGCAACCAACAGGCCCACGTAGTAGTGAACTTGGAAGGGTTATCGTTGGATTGGCATATTAGACTTTTCATATCGGCTATTTTATCAACCCTCTTGATCCAATCCTGCACCGTGGGGGGTGTCGTGTTCCTCCAGAGTGCAGGGATGCATAGATTGGCCGCGTTTATGAGGTGCATGGTAAGTGATTTTTTGTATGACCTAGGAGAGCCAGGAGTCTGGTGGAGTAAGTACCGTTCTGGGGTGAAGGCTGAAGAGTATGTGGATATTTGCGTAATAAGCCGGTGGATGTCCTCCCAAAAAGGTTGTATGAGTTTGCAATTCCACCAGATGTGCAAGAGAGTGCCTTTAGATGTGCCACACCTCCAACAGGTTGGGGGAATGGTCGGGTGAAAGTGGTGTACCTTATCTGGCGTCCTGTACCATTTAGAGAACAATTTGTACCTATTTTCCTGTGTCGAGATGTTTATGGATCCTTTATGCATAAGGGTGAATATTGAGTCCCATTCCTGTGGGGAGAGGTCCAGTGCCAGTTCAGATTCCCATTGTTTTACTAATTTGTCGCTTTTGACCATGTGTCGGGAGAACAGAAGTGCATAGGTGGTGGATATTAGATGTCCCTGGGGTTCCTCGTTGGAACATATAAGTTCCAGCGGGGAAAGGTCTCTGCTACAACTCGAGTTTGTTAGATGGGCCTGAAGGAAATGTTTCAGTTGCAAGTATTTAAAGAAGGGTATGTGATAGTTAGGTAGTTGTATGGCGAGGTCTGGGTGGGAGCAGATTATACCATTGTGGAAGCAACTATGTGTCCTGGCGTGTTTGGTAGTCGTGTCTGGTGAAGACTCTTTTAACTGTAGACCTGTAGGAAAGTCCGGGTTGCTATCTAATGGTGTCATGGGGCCTGGTGAGGGTAACATGTCAAGTGACTTGCTAGCCCTTTTAAAGATCGAGAGCGTGGTGCCGATGGATGGATGAGAGGTGAAGTCCTTTGGTACATGGCTAGTAGTAATCCAGGGAGAGTGGACGATAGGGACGTTAGCGAAGGAGTCCTCCAATTTTACCCAGTCTTTGTGAGGATGATGTATGTGCCAGTCAACCAATCTGGTTAAGTGACAAGCCCAGTGGTATTTCAGGAGATCTGGAAGCCCTACTCCCCCTAATCGTTTGGGTAGGGTCAGTCTGTCCCAACTAAGCCTTGGTTGTTTGGATGCCCATATGAAGGACCTGCAAATGCGTTTGTAGGATGCAAAGAATGATAACGGCAATTTAATGGGTATAGCTTGGAGGAGGTATAGGAGCCTGGGTAAAACATTCATCTTCAATATCGTGATCCTGCCTAACCAGGAGAAGGGTCCCAGGTGCCATTTTTGGAGGTCCCTCTGGATGGACAATATCAAGGGGGTAAAATTACTGGTGTAAAGATCATTCAGGTCAGTGGTGAGCTTAATGCCAAGATATGATATGGCCGTTCTTTCCCAGCCAAAGGAAAGTTGAGTTTACAGAGATCAACTGTGTCTGTCGGCAGGGTGATATTGAGGGCTTTTGACTTTTCAAAATTTATTTGTAGGTTAGAAAGGGTTTTAAAAAGTTTGAAGTCAGAGAGGAGGTTAGGGATGGATGTAATGGGATCTGTCAGGAAGAGTAGGATGTCGTCGGCGTAGGCCGCTAATTTGTACTGTTTGTTGTAGATAGTAATTCCTTTAATGGTGGGGTTGTCTCTCAGTCTGCGGAGTATGGGTTCCAGGGTCAGTATAAATATAAGCGGTGATAGAGGGCATCCCTGACGGGTTCCGTTAGACACAGAGAAGGCGTCCGACAGCCCACCATTGATCCTCAATCTAGCCGTTGGCGATGAGTATAGAGCCATTATCATTTGGAGCATACGGGGTGGTAGGCCTATTGCTTGTAGAGTGGCCGTCATGTAATCCCATGCCACCCTGTCGAACGCCTTCTCTGCGTCCAGGGATAGAAAGAGACCTTGTGTGGACGTTCTAGTGAGCCAATGGTGTATATTCAGGGCTTTCGTGGTGTTGTCCCTTGCCTCCCGACCTGGGACAAAACCAACTTGGTCGAGTGAGATTAAAGAGGGTAGGAAAGGAAGGAGTCGGTTAGCCAGAGTTTTTGCGTAGAGTTTGAGGTCTACATTTAGCAGGGATATGGGGCGGTAATTTGTCACTAATGTAGGATCTTTGTCATGTTTAGGAATAAGTGTGATGTGTGCTGCGAACATTTCATTATGGGTATCTGAGGTTGATGTCAGGTTATTGAGAGCTTTCACTAGGTGAGGAAGGAGGATGGTCGGGAAAGATTTATAATAGCTGGCCGAGAGGCCATCAGGGCCGGGGCTCTTATCAGTCTTCATTTGTTTTAAGGCTGTAAGGAGCTCGTCGACTGAAAGAGGGGTGTCTATCGATTGTGCATCTTCCTGAGAGATGGGGGTAGGCCCGTGTTGCGCTAAAAAATCTGTGATAGCTGTTTTCCGATCCAATGAGTTGTCAGTGTTGGGAGTTGGGGTCAAGTTGTATAGTTTGGTAAAGTATCGGACAAATTGTGCTGAGATCTCTTCATTAGTAACGTGCGATTTCCCCGCTGGGTCGAAGATTTTGTAAATAGTATGTGATGCTTTTTTAGTTTGGAGAGCTCTAGCCAGCAATTTGCTCGACTTGTTACCAAATTCATAGTACAATTTTTGCGTCAGCATGAACTTGCGTTTTAGCGTTTTGTGGAGGAGTTCCAGGAGTTCCTCCCTAGCCTGTGTCAGTTCGGTCATTGATGCCGTTGCAACAGAAGCTTTGTGTATCTGTTCTAGCGCATGGATACGTGCGGTTAGTTCAGTGATGCGCGCATGTTTAAGTTTATTGCGATGAGCCGACATGGACATCAGTTCACCCCTGATGACGCACTTGTGAGCATTCCATGTGGTCACAGGAGAGACATCAGGAGCTGAGTTGTTGGCGAAGTAGTCAGTAAGGCATTTGGTCAGTCTGTTTGTGTTGATTTCGTCTGTCAGTAAGGAGCTGTCAAGGCGCCAGATGTGCATCTTCGTGCGTGTCCTTGGTAGTCGTAAGATGATAGAAATGGGATTGTGGTCCGAGAGAAGGGATGGTTCTATGGTGGCCTTGGAGAGGTTTGACAGGTCGTTTTGAGAGAGAAAAAAGTGGTCCAGTCTGGAGTACTTATTGTGGGGCGGCGAGAAGCAAGTGAAGTCCCTTTCCTTTGGATGCATTGTACGCCAAGTGTCATGGAGGAGTAAATTACTTAATTGCAATTTGATGGCCTTCAAGGTCCTGTAGGTGAGGAAGGATGAACCATTTGAAGTGTCAATGGACGGGTTCAGGGGGACATTAAAGTCACCGCCGACAATAAGGGTCCCAGACTGGAAGCCAGAGAGTAATTGCAGAGTTGTGTGAAAAAAGGCTACTTGGCCCGAGTTAGGGGCATAAATGTTGGCAATAGTGAAAGGCAATTGATGTAGTGTGCTCTTTATAAAAAGGTATCTGCCAAGGGGATCCCGTAAGGTGCCTGTTACTTGAAAAGGGCAGTGTTTGGAGATGAGGGTGGTGACCCCTTTGGACTTTGCCTCCGAATTGGAAGCGTGGATCGCAATGGGGAAGTCGCGGTCGTACAATTTAGGGATAGAGTCTGTTCGGAAATGTGTTTCCTGTATGAGTGCAATTTGTGCTTTTGATTGCCAGAGGGAGAGTAGAAGTTTAGACCGTTTTTCAGGGGTGTTAAGACCTCGTATGTTGATAGAGTACAATTTAAGAGAATTAGAGAGGGGAGATGAAGCACCCTGCGTGGGGAGGGAATCTACTGGAGCCACCATCGTAGGAAAAGGAAATGGGGGAGAGGGATGAAGGGAGTGAGGTGTGCGAGCAAACGTGGGTGAGGTACTGTGGGTACCGAAGAGGTGTGGATCTATCCGTCCACTCGCCTCCCAATCGTTAGATCTGTATAGAACAGACCATGCTCGGGATGTCCCACCCAGACGGGCGACGGCAGCCCGGCGCGGGCCTGTGTGGGGGTTGGTCAAAAACCAGGCAGTGGAGAGAGTGTGATAGTTTAAAGAGGAAGGAAGAGGAGAATGTCCTCTGCCACAGGATAGTGTGAAGTTAAAGCAGAGGTAAAAGGCTCGTTAGTGTTGATCTGTGTCTCCTGGTTCATACAGGGGGTAAGGTGTGTCTATGAGGTATTCTTAACCCGAGAGAGCCCAAATAGCTGAGACCTAATACAATACTGATGTGACTAGGTATACATATTGAGATCTGTGGTCAGCCAGGCTTCGTAATCTACAGGAGTAAGCAGATTATCATTGAACATTTATGCTATTACCAGCCATGCAGTGACCCACACCAACCAGGGTGTGGAGCAATGACATCAGTCTGGTGGTTGAACGAGATCCATAGACAGGAATTCAAATGCCCTAAAGGCACAGACTTTTAAACAAATAAACAATTAAAAGTTGATCTATAACATTGTACCTCCATTCGGGTCTGTTGCAGGGCAGGGTGGGTCCTGCAACCAATGAAGGTCAGTGGCAACCAGACCCAAAAATAGTTCGATTGAAAACTTGGTAGTGCCTAAAAACCAAAAAGATTATGTAGAAAAACACACCAAAAGAAAAACAAAAACAAAAAGCAAAACAAACCGTTATACCCTTAGAGGCAAGCCTCGCAGAAGGAGAGAAGTAGACGTCTGTTACGTGCCTGGATTGTACGGGCATGTGTATGTAGCTGACGCTTGGCATCCACCTGGGCAAGTTGCTTCCGGGTCTGGAGTAGAGTGGGCGCCTCATATGTGTGTACGGTGTAACCGACAGGACAGCAGGGTCTGCCTGAGCGTCCATCGGTAGATGTGTAGGACAGTTCCGGGGTCGGAGGTGCAGTCCTGCGTGAAGCTTGGAGTCAGACTCTGCTATGTAAAGGGAGTTGGACGCAGCGCACGTAGGAGCGCGAAGTGATGTGGAGTTTGGCGTTGCAATTCATTTTGGGCAATGTAGTTCCTGGAGTAGCCTACTCCTGAACGCCCGCTGAGGATTGGCGGGGCTGTCCGCCAATGGTCGGTGGGATGAAGAGCCATGAGGAGAGCATTGGATGAGAGGTTCGGGTGGATGACTAACACTTGTCACACAGCTAGTGCTGACAGGGCGGTGAAAAAGAAGTTGCTCGGTCAGTGTCCGGCTTGTGGAGCCTCTTCCATTTCACTTACCAAGCAGTGCAGGCATTAGTGTAGAACATGAAAACAACAGTAAAGTGAAATCTAAACAGTAAAGAATAGAAAATAGGCCGGAACAGTCATCAGGGCCAAAAATAGAAACCCACCAAATTTGAGGCAGAAAGAAGAAAAAAAAAAAAAAAAAAAAAAAAACTGACGTTCATAGGTATAGGGCTACTTGCACAAGCATTCAGCGATCCCTGCGGGTCCTCCTGGATCGTGGCGAGACGGTGGGGCTACTGTCCCTGTTGTTTGAGCGGAATGAGGTATGGCCACGGCGCATAGAGGGAGAGCGTCTCCTGCGGTTCAGGGAATTTTGCGCTTCCATGGGTTCCTCTCTGAATGTCTCCCGGGTGCGCGGTCTGGGACGGAAGGCCGCATACCAGTTCGGTACCGGCACAAGTGGAAGGCCCAGTGTGGCACAGAAGTGGGGAAGGTCCTCAGGGACCTTGAGGATTGCCGTGCAGCCCTGAGCTGATGCCGAGAGGCAGAAGGGGAACTTCCATTTGTAGAGTATTTGGCGATCTTTCAAGGCTTCTAGCAGGGGTCTCAAGTCGCGCCTATGCTGGAGTGTGATGCCCGAGAGGTCTTGATATATTTGCACCGTCGCCCCCTCATGCTGAATCTGTTGTCTTCCCCTCGCAATTTTAATAATGTCCTCCATTAGTTTGAAATCCACTATACAGCAGAATATGTCGCGGGGGGGGTCCGACTCCCTGCCTTTGGGCCGAAGAGCACGGTGTATCCTCTCCATAGCGATAGTAGTATGGGCAGGGCGGTTGAGAAGAGCGTTGAAGATGCTCACTACGGCCTGGGTGATCTGTTCCCCTCAATCGACTCCGGCAGGCCTCTGATGCGCAGGTTATGCCTTCTGCCTCTGTTGTCGAGGTCTTCGAGGTGCCGCTGCATATCGCGCATTTGCATGGTGTGGGAGTCTATGTCTTCCGTTACCGAGTGTAAAACGACTTCTTGACGTTCTGTCTGTCTCTCCACAACATGTACCCTGTCATTCAGGGAACGGAGCTCCAGCCGCAAGTCTGAAATGGCGGTGGACAGCGTTTCTTTTATGTCATCTGCTATGAGGCGGAGGTCATGCATGTTTATGGGCGGTGGGGGCCTGAGCTCTATCCCCCCTTCCAGTCCGTGTGGGAGCGGGAGTTGAGGAGGAGTAGCCGGCGGGTTCAGCGGCTGTGAGGGAGGTAGTGTGGAGTGAGCCGTTGTGTGGCGGGAAGGCGCCATATTGCTCCTGGCGGTCCGGAACATCTCCGGGATGTTCTGTTCCTGTGCCCCCATTAAATCGCGGGGAGATCTCGAGCGAGATGCCGAAGAGGTCCGGGAGGCAGTCCCCATAGTTTAGTGTCGAGACTGCGGGGTATTACCTCGGTTTTCAGGCGGCTTTCTCCTGTGGTGGACGGAGCTCGGGAGTTAAGCGACTATCTCCATGCCAGGTCAGCCCACGCCCCCCACTGAATGTGAACTAAAAATTAATGAAAATTCAAAAAATCGTGTCCATCTCGTGCACAATGGCAAATCCTCAATTGAGCAAAGACAGCACAAACAATATGCAACTGGATATGAAGTTGTGAATGTAAAGAAATCCTCAGCCAAAAAGAATAAAGATGGGTTCTCTTACCGGATGTGGTGGACCCACTTATCAACTGTAGTGGATCAATCGAGTCTATGTGGACCAAGTGCCGCAGGGTTAAGGTTGACTGGAAAACAATCACTCCGAACATCCGTGATGGTCCAACCGAAGTTCCTGGATCTTTATAATTTTCCAACACAATATGAAACTTCCACCCTATGGGTGAGCCGTCTGGAGGTTGATGCTGTATAAAGATGGACTCAATCGAACCGGAATAAAAATAAGAAAAAATGGAGACACTCCATGTGGTGTAGGTAAAAAAAAAAAACCCGGAGAGGTATTTATTCAAAATTACAGTACATCTAAAAATGAATGAGTACATATACTGGTGATTACAAGTGAAAATAAGTATAAATGTATAAAAAGCAATGTGGGGAGCAATTGGGGGTCCCAGAAAGAATTATTTCTTTAAGCAGGAATGTGATAAAGATGATGACCAAAGACAGCTCACCCCCCTGAAGTCTGTCAGAAGATTCCTCCCTCTCCTAGGGCATCTGGTACAGATTTACTAAATTCGTTTGTAGGCAGTATCCACAGTACCTGGCGTGCCAACAGCAAATATGAATGCAGCAGTTGCAGCAGCACCTCAATCAATAGGATCAAAGCAGGATGGCTCTAATCTGGGTTAATGCTAGTCCCTCCACAGTATGATAGAAACATCACAGAGCAGGTGCACTCCAACATTCAGCAGCAGAACCCAGGCACAGTAGAGGTGATTTTGCTTGATCACAGTGGTAAACACAATCTCTGGAGCACACAGCAGCTGTGATCTCAAATCATTGGAGTAGACTTGTAGGCTGTATGGTAGCCTAGCCTGCTAAACACACACACACCACAACACATAGGGTCCTTCTTCTTCCAGCAATGCAGTTCTCACCCTGTAGTCTCCCTGCAGCAGATTGTGTCCTTTCTCCTGCAGGTTTATGCAGCACACACTGTGGTTACTTACTAAAACTGGAGAGTGTAAGATCTGATTCAGCTGTGCTTGGTAGACAATTATCTTCTAACGTCAGCTTGTACGGTTAAGCTTTGCCCCAGAAAGATGTGAAAGCTGATCAGTTTCTATGCAGAGCTGCACCAGTTTTTGCTCTCTCCAGTTTCAGTAAATCAATCCCACTGTCCGCTTGTAAGAAGCTCAGCACCCTTTTGACAGTCGCAGGAATCTCAGCCATTTCTCCACTCTCCATGTTAGACTGTCTTCCCAGTACCAGCTTTCACAGTTCACCCTTCTTCCTCTGCAACCCCCCTGGACTAGTAGTTCCACACAGTCTTTCTCTGATTTGGGCCGCTTTGTGTCATTTCAGCTCCCAGCATTACTAAGCAATCTCCCTCTCCTGCAGGGTGGTGGGCCAAAATCATAAGCCTTTAACTGCAGCAAATAGGAATCCTCCTTCTCCTCTCCCTGTGGAGATGGAAGAGATAAAATAATTGCAGCAGCACAGCAGCGTGAGTAAGCTTTTCTCAGATCTTGAGTATGTCTGAGTGGCACACACCCACCTTAAAGGGCCAAATACCAGCTGGCTACATACTACCCCCACCAAAAAATCTTTGGTCCCCAAAGAGGTAACATTTGTAAGGGCAAATATAATATTATTATAGTTATTTTACAGGATTTATATAGCACCAACAGTTTATGTAGCGCTTTACAATATAAAGAGGCACAGTACAATTACAATACAGGAGGAATAGAAGGACCCTGTTCATGGAGCTTACAATCTTAGGTGAGGGAAAGTGGTACAAAGGGTAATAGCTGCAGGGGATGATCTGATGGAGGTGACTCAAGTAAAGTTCTTAGATGGTGGCTGGGGGGGTGGGATGCTTCCCTGAATAAATTAGTTTTCAAGGATTGCCCAAAGGCAGGGAGTTCCAGAGGATGGTAGAAGCTCTGGAGAAGTCCTGGAGGCGAGAATGCGAGGAAGTAACAAGGAAGCTAGGGAGTAGGAGGTCTTGGGAGGAGCCAAGAGGATGATTTGGATGATATCTGCAGATGAGGTTGGTGATGTAGTTGGGGGCAATGTTGTGGATGCCCTTGTATGTTGTGGTTAGTATTTTGAATTTTATACGATGGGGTAGGGGAAGCTAATGAAGAAGTTGGCAGAGAGGGGCAGCAGTCATGAATTAATAAGGTGTATTAGTCTAGCAGCAGCATTCATAATAGACTGAAAGGGGGATAGCTTGTGTAAAGGTTGGCCAGTAAGGAGGGAGTTGCAGTAGTCAAGGGTCAAATTCTGGAAATGTTGCAGAGGTTAAGGTGGAAAGATTTAGCTAGTGATTGGATGTGGGGGCTGAAAGAGAGGTCAGAGTCTAGGATTACACCTAGCACCCTGGCATGTGTGGAGTGACCAATGGTTGTGCCGGGTTGTGGGGATGAGGCCCTTGTCCCCATCAACAAAGACCCCAAAGCACCCTCTCAATGTTGAGGGCATGTGGCCTGGCACGGTTCAGGAGGGGGGCGCTCTCTCGTCCCCCCTCTTTTCCTGCGGCCTGCCATGTTGCATGCTCGAATAAGGGTCTAGTATGGATTATTGGGGGGACCCCACGCCATTTTTTTAAAAAATTTGACACGGGGTTCCCCTTAAAATCCATACCAGACCTGAAGGGTGTGGTATAGATTTTGAGGGGGACCCCACGCCATTTTTTAAAAAAAATTTGGCCGGGGTTCCCCTTAATATCCATACCAGACCTGAAGGGCCTGGTATGGAATTTAGGGGGATCCCCACATCATTTTTTTTTAAATTTTGGTTCGGGGTTCCCCTGTGGGGAATTCCCATGCCGTTTTTATCAATGAACTTTTTATGTGTATTGTCGGAACGGCAATTCATTAATAGCCGCGAGTAGTTTTAAATTACTTTTTTCCTTTGAAATGTAATTTTGCTGTCAGACTGTTCTAAACACGGGAAACATGCGCCCCTTTACAGGCATACTATAGACACCCCCCCAGGTACGAAATTTAAAGGAATATTACACTTTTATTGTTTCACTTTAAGCATTATTAAAATCACTGCTCCTGAAAAAATGGCCATTTCTAAAACTTTTTTTTGCATTGATCCATGTCCCCTGGAGCAGGACCCAGGTCCCCAAACACTTTTTATGACAATAACTTGCATATAAGCCTTTAAAATTAGCACTTTTGATTATTCATGTTCGTGTCCCATAGACTTTAATGGTGTTCGCTTGTTCGAACAAATTTTTTGCCTGTTCTCAAGTTCTGGTGTGAACTGAACAGGGGGGTGTTCGGCTCATCCCTACTTCTGACATACAATTCGTCTGATAATAAACCTTGCAGTGAAGGAGGTGTAAACACTCTTACCAGAGCAGATGGATTCAAATGCCAATGACACTGAATCAAACAGGCTTAGAAATCCAGATGAATGGCTCTCCCAGGTGGTTATAGGGGCCCTGGATTTCCAAAGATATCTCCTCTAGACTAGAACGGCTGTAGTGATATCCACCGGACCAAAGAAACAACACATCCAATGGGAACATCCAGATCTCTCATTAAACCAAAAAATATGGGAAAGAAAAAATGGAATTCTCAAATGGTGCAGATCAAAAGGGTAGATTTATTGGAACCAACCAATATACAGTAGTTAAAAAATGATCACATGAAGAATAAAAGCAATGTAGGGAACAAAGAGCCTTGCCGACGCGTTTCGTCCTAATTGAACTTCTACAGGGGCATCTAAGAGTGCTCTGTATTTGGCTCCATCCATCCTCCCATCAACTCTAACCAGGCTTCCCTGTTCCTGCTGAAGAAAAGCATCCTCACAGTATGATGCTGCCACCACCATATTTCGTGGTGGGGATAGTGTGTTCTGGGTGATGGGCAGTGTTAGTTTTCCGCCACACGTTAGCGTTTTGCTTTTATGCCAAAAAGTTCAATTTTGATCTCATCTGACTAGAGCACCTTCTTCCACATGTTTGCTGTGTCCCCCACATAGCTTCTCACAAACTGCAAACAGGACTTCTTATGTCTTTCTTTCAACAATTGCTTTCTTCCTGCCACTTTTCCATAAAGGCCAGATTTGTGGAGTGCACGACTAATAGTTGTCCTGTGGACAGAATGCTCTGTGAGATGTTCAAAGTTTGGGGTATTTTTTAATAAATCTAACCCTGCTTTAAACTTCTCCACAACTTTATTCCTGACCTGTCTGGTGTGTTCCTTGGCCTTCATGATGATGTTTGTTTACTAAGGTTCTCTAACAAACCTTTGAGGGATTCACAGAACTGCTGTATTTATACTGAGGTTAAAATACACACAGGTGGACTCTATTTACTAATTAGTTGACTTCTGAAGGCAATTGGTTCCACTATATTTTATTTAGGGGTATCTGAGTAAAAGGGGCTGAATAAAAATGCATTCCTTTTTAGATATTAATTTGTAAAAAATGTTTAAAACCATTTATCATTTTCCTTCCACTTCACAATTATGGGCCACTTTGTGTTGGTCTATCGCATAAAATCCCAATAAATGAAATAGGGGTATCCAAAACAATCTGTTTATGTGGTAAGGGTGTGCCACATCCCAAATGTAAATAGAACTAGAGGAACCCCCTAGGGGTGGGATTTTGAAGGCACTACCAAAACAACAATATAAAAAGTATATAAAGTTTATTGATCAAGAAAAAATAATATAGTACAAAAAAGAGAATTATATGAAACAAAGGATGCATATACTGTAAATTGTACAGACATGCGACATGGGATACACAATCCAGAAACCCTACTTTTTGGAGATGGACTGTAGTCTCCTTCATCAGGGTTTTTTTTCTAAAAGGCACAGTGTCCATAAGATGTTAAATGTACAAAAATCAATAAAATTGTCCAAAAGCATACAATTACATAATAATCAAAAAGTTCATCTATGGATACTTACATCACAGTGAATGGACAGGTACAAAAATGCATCCATCCACAATTTTAAAAGAATGTGAGGAAGATCCGGAGCAGGGTGTCCCCAGCAAGCTCAATCCACCGAGAGACAATTGTTGTAGTCAGAGAAATAATGTAAAAATGTAAAAAAGGAAAAGGAGGAGGGAGAGAGAACCCTCCCCATCCAAACACCCAACAGCCCCGCCGGATCTGTGGAACCAGAACAGCGACAGGCTGACACATGTACTGAGGTCCAAAAATGGATTGGAGGATCTGGAAGGGAGGCAAGGGGGGGGGGAATCACACCATAAGTATAAAAGTACACCCATAAGTAAAAATATGGATGTCAAAAAGAAGGGGGGGACCCTACTTAAATAGTATTAAAAGTTGAGGAGGTTTTTCGATGTGAGGCTGGAAAGCTGCGTGACAGGCTGCTGCTGAGAGGTTACTCCAAAACCTCTCTGAAAAATGCATTTCGATGGGCCACAACCCATACTAGACACAACCTGCTCTATTCACAACAGCCAATAGAACTAGACAACTCTGCGAATAATAACTAAATACTGTAACCAACATACGCAAATCCGTAAAATTGTCTCTAAATATTGGCACACTCTCACAATGGACCCTAGTTTGAGAGACTTATTGCCAGAGACACCTCTCTTCACCTTCAGGCGAGCCAATTCGATTGCCTCTAGATTGGTTAAAAGTGAATATAGGGATGACAAGGGACTAGTTTGCTGCAAATATAGAGGTACGTATATGTGCGGTGCCTGTGGTTACTGCAGGTACATGGACACCAGTAAAAATCCAGTCCTACCAAATGGCCAGACCTTTAAACCCTGCCACTTTGCTAACTGTCAAACCTTCGGGGTTGTTTATCTCCTTAAATGTGACTGCGGATGCTTTTACATAGGGAAGACGAAACTCCCTTTTTGGAAGAGAGCTTACCGCCATATCCTTAGTATGCAGGTCTGTGACCGCGGATCTGCCTCTTGGCAGACACACTAGTCTGGTCCATTTGGGGGTCTTCCCCAAAATCAAGTTCTTGATTTTTGATCGCATCCACCCCAGCTCGAGGGGGTGAGACCGGAACAAAAGTCTCCTCCAGCTCGAGCTGCGGTGGATATACACCTTGAAAGCTACCTGTCCCCTTGAACTAAATGATGCAATATGCTTTAAGCCATTTTTGGATGGCTTTAGTTCAGAGGGTATGGAAAAATAATATCATATCAACCCTTTGTTTGCCTCCCCAATCCTTTACAGTCTGGCCTTATTCCCTCTCCCCTTCTATATAATTATTTATTTTCATGCCTTATTTACTTTTCATTCTTATTTTCAATTTTCCAATTTTCCATTTTTTATTTTATTTTTTCTTTAATGTCAGTCTCACTTTTCTCTATTGATATACATATACATTGTGATAATTTCCCATGTACTCTGTATTTGGTTGATTTTTCTGTTTCCCCCATTGCCCCTCTGTTAGCCATGTTATATTTGCTCCTAAGGAGTGGGGACACTCCCTGGGGCAGGGTTCCCCCTCCACCGGCTCTTTTTTCCACTCGAGATGTTCTATTTGTCGTCTATCTGTTAAGTATTTGATCATTACTTATATGAGTTATTTTTACCATATTTATTGCCAGCAAATTTATACATTCATTTTTTCATTTTTCATCTATTTTTTTCATCTTTTTTCCCTTTACACATGCACCCGGCGTGGCCGGATAGCCTCTCCTTTGAGGCTTCCGGGGATGGCGAACTCTGCTACTTCATTGCGGACACTCGTCGCCCTTGATGATCTCTGATGAGGTCACCTCTCCACGCCGGTGGGGACGCCACTGCATCGTGCCCCTCCGCAGCGCCTGCGCTGTGGGGCCGTGCTTGTGCGCCGCCCGGCCTGCTCCCATTTGTTTGCGGCCCGTGCGGCACATGTGCCTGGTGTTCTCGGCGCCTGCACCATGTGGGGACGTGGCGCAGCCAAGTCCCAGGGGGCCCACCTTTGGAGGCTGGGCTGAGGCAACTCTCACCCAGCTGATCGACATGCTAATCAGCTAAGTGGGGGAATATCTGTTGGGGACACAGTAATTATACCCCTCTAAAACACAGACTAGTTAGGACCAGGGACCTGCCGATCTCTGGAGACCCCTTGCACACTTTACTGAAACCTGTTGCACTGGTAAGACGCTGCCTTTATCAATATTTTTTTTTCCTCATAAGGTTTTACCTATCTCTATAGGTACCCTTATCCACCAATCTATGTCAATATTGTTTTTAGGCTCTATAGGTTACTAATACCAGTCCCACTTCACAGTGACCACTTCCAACTTTGGCTCTCCAGACTGCGTAGCAGCACTGTTCCCCTGTTTCCACCGACTGTCTGATTGTTTCAGTCAACCTAGGTAGGTTTTTTCAACTTTTAATACTATTTAAGTGAGCCCCTCCCCTTCTTTTTGACAACCATATTTTTACTTATGGGTGTACTTTTATACTTATGGTTTGATTACTCTTTTTTCTCCTCTTGCCTCCCCTCCAGATCCTCCAATCCATTTTTGGGCCTCAGTACATGTGTCATATATGTTTTGGTTTCACAGATCTGGCGGTGCTATTGGGTGTTTGGAGGGGGAGGGTTCTCTCTCCCCCCTCCTTTTCCTTTTTTACATTTTTACATTATTTTTTTGACTACAACAATTGTCTCTCAGTGGATTGAGCTTGCTGGGGACCCCCTGCTCTGGTTCTTCCTCACATTATTTTAAAATTGTGGATGCATTTTTGTACCTGTCCATTTACTGTGATGTAAGTATCCGTAGATGAACTTTTTGATTATTATATAATTGTATGCTTTTGGACAATTTTATTGATTTTTGCACAGTTAACATCTTATAGACACTGTGCCTTCTAGAAAAAATCCCTGATGAAGGAGACTACAGTCCATCTCCAAAACATAGGGTTTCTGGGTTGTGTATCCCATGTCGCATATCTGTACAATTTATATGCATCCTTTGTTTCATATAATTCTCTTTTTTGTACTATATTATTTTTTCTTGATCAATAAACTTTATATACTTTTTATATTGCTGTTTTGGTAGTGCCTTCAAAATCCCACCCTTAGGGGGTTCCTCTAGTTCTAAAATCCCAATAAAATACATTTACGTTTTTGGTTATAACATGACGAAATGTGAAAAATTTCCAGGGGTATGAATACTTTTTCAAGGCACTGTACCACTTGGTAGTGGTACAGTGCCTTGAAAAAGTATTCATACTCCTTGACATTTTCCACATTTTGTCATGTTACAACCAAAAACGTAAATGTATTTTATTGGGATTTTATGTGATAGACCAACACAAAGAGGCACAAAATTGTGAAGTGGAAGGAAAATGATAAAAGGTTTTCAAAATTTTTTTACAAATAAATATGTGAAAAGTTTGGTGTGCATGGAACCAAGTGCCTTCAGAAGTTGTTAAATAATTAGTAAATAGAGTCCACCTGTGTAATTCAGTCTCAGTATAATAACAGTTGTTCTGTAAAGCCCTCAGAGGTTTGTTAGAGAACCTTATTGAACAAACAGCATTGTGAAGGCCAAGGAACACACCAGGCAGGACAGGGATAAAGTTGTGGTGAAGTTTCAACTAGGGTAAGGTTATAAAAAAATATCTCAAGCTTTGAACATCTCATGGAGCACTGTTCACTCCATCAACCAAAAATGGAAAGAGTATGGCAAGACTGCAAATCTACAAAGACATGGCCGTCCACCTAAACTGACAGGCCGGGCAAGGAAAGCATTAATCAGAGAAGCAGCTAAGTGGCCCATGGTACCTCTGGAGGAGCTGCAGAGATCCACAGTTCAGGTGGGAGAATCTGTCCACAGGACAACTTGTAGTCGCGCACTCCACAAATCTGCCCTTTATGGAAGAGTTGCAAGAAGAAAGCCATTGTTGAAAGAAAGCCATAAGACGTTTCATTTGCAGTTTGTGAGAAGCCATGTGGGGCAAACATGTGGAAGAAGGTGCTCAGGTCAGATGAGACCAAAATTTAACTTTTTGTCCTAAAGGTAAAAGCTAAGTTTGGTGGAAAACTAATACTGCACATCACCCTGAACACACCATGTT
Organism: Aquarana catesbeiana; assembly: GCF_042186555.1. NCBI lineage: Eukaryota > Metazoa > Chordata > Amphibia > Anura > Ranidae > Aquarana > Aquarana catesbeiana. The sequence goes on from NC_133327.1 coordinate 450,619,512, forward strand.
GAGGGGGTGCTTTTTTTGCAGCAGAGACAAGGAAGCTGGTCAGAGTTAATGGGAAGATGGATGGAGCCAAATACAGGGCAATCTTAGAAGAAAACCTGTTAGAGTCTGCAAAAGACATGAGACTGGGGCGGAGGTTCACCTTCCAGTAGGACAATGACCCTAAACATACAGACAGAGCTACAATGGAAAGGTATAGATCAAAGCATATTCATGTGTTAGAATGGCCCAGTCAAAATCCAGACCTAAATCCAATTGAGAATCTGTGGCAAGACTTAAAAATTGCTGTTCACAGATGCTCTCTATCCAATCTGACAAATGTCACTCTCTAAATGTGAAAAGCTGGTAGAGACCTACCTAACAAGACTTGCAGCTGTAATTGCAGCGAAAGGTGGTTCTACAAAGTATTGACTCAGGAGGGCTGAATATAAATGGATGCCACACTTTTCAAATATTTGTTTGTAAAAAATGTTGCAAAAATGTATAATTTTCCTTCCACTTCACAATTACCGTATTTATCGGCGTATAACACGCACTTTTTTCCCCTTAAAACCAGGGGAAAATCGCAGGTGCGTGTTATACGCCGATCCCCTGCGATCCCGACCTGTCACATTTGCAAAATTGCCGACCGCGATTTGAAAATGGCGCCGCCGGCGCCGAAATACACAGAGCCGGTCCTTGGCTCTTTCCGGCGGCTCTCGTTCATTTTCGGCTCCACTCGTAGTCCCGAGCGGAGCTATCCGAACCTACTCGGCTAGGTTTGGATAGCTCCGCTCGGGACTACGAGGGGAGCCGAAAGTGAACGAGAGCCGCCGGAAAGAGCCGAGGACCGGCACTGTGTATTTCGGCGCCGGCGGCGCCATTTTCAAATCGCGGTCGACAATTTTGAAGCCCAGAATGGCTGGGATCACTGGGGAAGGCTGCACTAGGGAAGGCTGCACTGGGGAAGGCTGCACTGGGGAAGTCTGCACTTACAAGGCTGCACTGGGGAAGTCTGCACTGACAAGGCAGCACTGGGGAAGTCTGCACTGACAAGGCTGCACTGGGGAAGTCTGCACTGACAAGGCTGCACTGGGGAAGTCTGCACTGACAAGGCTGCACTGACAAGGCTGCACTGGGGAAGGCTGCACTGACATGGCTGCACTGACAAGGCTGCACTGAGAAGGCTGCAATGATGGGCATTTAAATGTAAGTTTTTTTTCCCTTCAACTTCCCTCCTAAAAGTTTTCTTTTCCTTAAAATTCCCTCCTAAATTGGGGTGCATGTTATGCGCCGATAAATACGGTATGTGCCACTTTGTGCTGGTCTATCACATAAAACCCAAATAAAATACATTTACATTTTTTGTTGTAAAATGACAAAATGTGGAAAATCTCAAGGGGTATGAATACTTTTTCAAGACACTGCATCTCTTTATAAATTATTATGTAAGGACTTTGAGGGATATTTCAGCCACGTTAATTATACTGTACATGCTTGAATTGTATCAGGCTTTTGTCAATGTTCATGTGATTCCCTTTTTTTTGCAATTTTTTATTATCACTATAGTTGAGGATTATTCCAGTCACATTGATTATACATGTTGATCTGTTATCATGAACAAATGTACATTATTAAGGGTATAGGCGCAACAACATACACTTTTATTTTACTGATTCACACGTGGGAACACAATTAGGTTGTGAGCAGCCACACATCACAAGATATATCAAATACATATATACTACTAGGTAGCATTGGGTAATCCATCCACTTTCTTAATAAGGGTGGCGGCTGATTTGTGGAATCAGGGGAATTGAGATAAGAGAGTAATGCCCTGTACACACGATTGGACATTGATCGGACATTCCGACAACAAAATCCATGGATTTTTTCAGACGGATGTTGGCTCAAACTTGTCTTGCATACACGCGGTCGCACAAAGTTGTCAGAAAATCCGATCGTTCTGAACGCGGTGACATAAAACACGTACGTCGGGACTATAAATGGGGCAGTAGCCAATAGCTTTCATCTCTTAATTTATTCTGAGCATGCGTGGCACTTTGTGCGTCGGATTTGTGTACACACGATCGGAATTTAACCGATCGGATTTTGTTGTCGGAAAATTTTATAGCCTGCTCTCAAATTTTGTGTGTCGGAATTCCGACGGAAAAAGTCCGAAGGAGCCCACACATGATCGGAATTTCCGACAACACAATCCGATCACACTTTTTCCATCGGAAAATCCAACCGTGTGTACAGGGCATTAGGGTTATGGCTACTGTCAGAGAAGGTAGACTGCCAATTCTGAGCGTGAAAGTTAGCTGGAGGAGGGCCAGGGTTTGGGGAGATATCCCCAGAAGTTAGTAGTAGTAGTAGGGTTGGGGGGGTAAGGTGGGAGTGAGATTTATACGAGGGCATGTGATGCAGTGAATTCAAAGTGGCGACATTATGTGGGCTCAGAAAGAGCAGGAGGTGGTAAGTGCAGTAATATTGAGAGGGAAAAAGTAAGGGAGATATTGTGGGGTAGAGAGGGGGTTAAAGAAATGAGAGTTTTAGGAGAGAGGGCTTTTTTACAAAAAGATTAGTATGAACATGTTTGAGGGTGGAGAGAAGGGAAAAAGAAGGCTGAGGGAAAGAGAAAAGAGCACTGATGTTTGTACTTACTTTTGTAGAAGTGCCTTAGTTAAGGTGCCATGTTGAAAGTGCCAGACACTTAACTTCGAAGTGTCACTTTGCATAAGCCCAACCTTGCAAGCCGTCCTAAGAGTTGAACTGAATTTATACTGGGATGGGGTAGGAAGAGGTTAAACAATTATACAATTACAAGCTAATAAAAAGGCATATGATGAAAGTGGGGGTTTTCTGCCCTAAAGAGAGTGCAAAGCAGGATGTAGATAGCAAGATAAGGCTAGGTGTTTGATCTTGGCCAGGGCCCCATGTAAAAGTAAGTGTAACTCAAAACAGACCAGTATAAACAGCAATTTCAATGTCTTAGCATTGCAGAAGTTGATTTCAGTCATGAAAAGTAGCCCAGTGTTTCAGAGAGGAGTGAAGGCAGTGGTTACCGATGGTTACAGCAAGGCAGATGTAGACTGCTGACAGGCAAAGCATCTTAGTGTTGTAGAGTGGAGGCAGTGGTTACCGATGGTTACATTAAACTTGTCATGGGAGTATACAACAGTTTAACAACAGTTTGAACAAGCTTACTTGGAAACTAACTTATTGTATGACACATTTGCTATTAAATATATCACCCAAAGGAATCTCCCACCAAGAGGCCCAAGGGCAGTAATGGTATTTTATTGTTGTTTTAATTGACTTGGACATGTAGGGACTGTAGAAAACTAACATAACACACAAATTGAAGATGGACTTCAAAGCCAAGGCAGACAGCACTGGCATCTCCTGTGATGTTTGAGCTGTGGACACAAACTCTTCTGAACTGTGGCATAAGGAGACTTATGTCAGTATTTTAGTAGGAGTTATTGACTTTTCTTTGGTTCAGATGGACCTTCTTCTGGGGGCTTTAGATTCACAGGCTGGCTGACAGATCTCTGATTTCTCCTCAGCTAGTTGAACAGAAGACCCCTCCTATCTTACTTCCTCTTGGGTCTGAGGCAAGAAATCAGGACATTAGGTATGAGAGCCCCTAAAAAAGTCTCAGTGCCAGCCACAGATTAAAAGGTAATAGCTTAGTTTTCTAGGACACTGAACCAGCTTCACTCAGGGGCAGAAGATGATTCTGGTGCCAAATTTCCCCTCTGAGCAATTTTGTTACACTGGTAAGCTGTACAGTTGATTTCAGATAATAAAAGGCTAGATTGTTCTTGCAGGGGCTAACCAGATTCCTCAGCATAACTTGATCACCTGGCTGAATGTCCTGAACTTTATCTCTTTGATTATAATTTTTTGTTATGCTGGCCTTAAGCATCTGAAACATCTTGGACCTTGTCATACGCTGTTTTCAGACTCTTCCCTAGTTAATCCACATATCCTTGTTGAGTTGGAACATATATTTGGTTGATGGAAGTACCAAAGGCCAAGACCACTGGCAGTTGGGCTTCTCTCCCAAACATAAGCATATATGGGGAGTAATCAGTGGCATCATTCTATGTACTATGATATGCATGCTCAACAACAGAGATGTGTCTGTGCCAATTTTGTTTATTTTTCGCTGTTACAATCCCCAGTATGTCAAGGAGGATGTGGTTGAATCTGAGTGTTCATTTGTGGGTGGTAGAGGACTTCCAGACTTCTGACCATCCAACAGATCTAGCAGCTGTTTGGTAGGCTCTCAAAGTCTTTGCCTTAATTAGATTGGATTCTTTGGGACAGTCCACATGTATCAAAAAACTTCTCTACCAGAACCTTTTCCACTGTTGGGAAAGCGTTGGCATAGCAGGTGAAATGATCTTTCACCACCAGGACATTTCTTTGTCCACACATATTGTCCTCCAGACACAGGAAATCAATGCACACTAATTCCATGTGTCCCACACTTTGGAGGTGGCCCATGGGGGCAGCTCTGGAGGACTAAGTTTTCCTCTGGTAGTGTAGACAGGAATGACAGTAACCTTCAACTTTGGCCCCCATGCAGGGCTTGAAGAACTGGTCTCTCACTGATGTGAATGTACTCTTGGGTCCTAAGTGACCATGATCATAATTCTAAACAGTTTCTCCCTGGGAGAAACAACAGCTACATGTCTAGGGAGTCATCAGGGGGTCCCTTCGGATTATTACCGTCAGACCACTGTGTCCAGTCTCACTCTTTGTGGACAAAGACACATTTATAGCATTTACTAGAAGGTGCTCAGGATGACCAGTCTCTAGGGCTTTCAAGATCAAACTATAGAGAGGGGGTTCCGCATGTTCCTTTTTATTAGATATTTCTTAGAGAGAGTAGGTCCCTGTCTCTCACTTGAGTAAGGCTGCAAACAAGTTTAAGCACACAGTACCTGTGACTTTAGTGGCTTTAGCCACTGCCACAAAGCTTAAACTCCTTCAGTTGGATCCACTCTTCCTCTTTCAGTGTAATACTGGAGAATATTTTTTTCATACAGGTATACCAGCATCCCAGTCAGATTCATATTTTCTACCATCTGCTTCATAATTCACTGTCCACAGACTCTGGCGCTTCCAGTCAAATTCTGGCAAATGATACCAATCTTTCCTGACTTGGGAATGCATAGAATTTGATAATTTCCACTCCTTAGATCCGTCGTACTGAGCCACCTCACCCCAAACAGGCACTGGAGAGCATCTTATCTGTGGAGGATTACACTGGTCAGGGATGGTTCTTCTGCTGAGGGTGCAATGGTCAATGCACATTCTCAGGGAGTCATTCTTCTTCCAGACCACAACTATGGGGGAAACATAGGGATTCTAGAACTTTCAAATGATTCCTGTCCTCTTCAGCACTGCCAACTGAGCTTAGAGATCTTTCATGTCAACTAGTGTTATCCACTGAGATTATCTTGAATACTATTTCGATGCTGGGAACTCATTGTGCATCCCACTTCAAACTAATTCTTGGAAAACAGTTTCCACCATCTCTCTCTCTATTTTTCTATCATATAAGGTGTTGAGATGTGGGTAGCTATATTCACTTATCCTATTAATATTTGGGCTCATAACGTTACCAGTGTCAGTAACATTTCAAAAACTTATGGAAATTCTTCCATGAGTTTCTTGCAAAGATAACACTAGAGATGAGCTAAACGTTCCGACAGAACATTTGTTGTTTGGATTTTCAGAGAAGATACAAATTTTAAGGCGGACTTCCTCCTGCTGAACATCCCACAATGCATTGCTTGTGCCATCATTGGCCAAGATCATGCACCTGACCTTCGGTCAGGTGCAAGGCTTTGGCCAGCATTGGTTCACACTGAAGTTGCAGCCCACACACTGCTTTCTCAGTGTATTGATGCTCTTAATGTGAGTGAGAGACAGTTGGCATTTGTTTAAGGTAATGACAGGTTAGTGTAGAGCACTTTCAGTATTGTGCTATATACCAGTGGTTCTCAACCCTGTCCTCAAGTACCCACAGCAGGCCATGTTTGCAGGAAATAAATAAACAGTGTAGTCCTTTGCGCTATCAAGTGAATCAAACTGATCTAATAAAAATTGCAGCTAGACCTAAAGTGTATACAGTGCACAAAACTGGTGTAAGATAAAAAATGATCAGCGCAACTTAATAGAATAAATGCATGTTACCTGTGAACAAATGAAAAAATCTCCTATGTAAAATATAATCCTGTGCAAAATAGAGCTCCTGTGCAAATTTATGCAATGAAGTATACTGTGCAAGATGACAATAAATATTGCAAAATACAAAAAAAAACTCCTGTGCAAATAATGTAACGTGCAAATAGCTAATACATAGTTAAACAAACTGTGCAAATAAGCTTGAAGTCACAGAAAGCTCAAATATATAGAACTATATAGTATGATAATAGTCCACTGTGTTTAAAATAAACAATAAATAAATAAATAAAGTGTTGAACGTGTCATCAAAGGGTATATTCAATTGGGGATCTTCATAAACACCACTTAATTCTCTCTGGACTCTTACCTCAATATGAAGTATATACAGCATTGGCAATCAGCTTAGCTGAGGGACATCTATGGATCTCCCGACCTTTAGAGACAGTGATAGCCAGTGGTGTTTCTCCAAATAGTGTATTCCTAATGATTGGTTCCGGATTCACAGCCATTCACAGAAAATGGGCATATAAGGGGATAAAAGAAGGATCTCCCATAGTGCAAACCGTTTAAATAATGAATTTATTAAATAGCCAAATGGGCACTTACAAAGAAAAAGGTAAAAAAAAACAGCAGAAATGTGCAATACACAGTGTTGCAGACACCTCTTACATCACTTCCGGTTCATTCGATATCAGGCCACTCCCTATGCATTACGTCACGTGACTTCATCATTCATTTATTTGTTTATTTTAAACACAGTGGACTATTAATATACTGTATAGTTCTATATATTTGAGCTTTCTGGGACTTCATGCTTATTTGCACAGTTTGTTTAACTATTTATTAGCTATTTGCACATTACATTATTTGCACAGGAGTTTATTTTGTATCTTGCAATATTTATTGTCATCTTGCACAGTACACTTCATTGCATAAATTTACACAGGAGCTCCATTTTGCACAGGATTATATTTTACATAGGATTTTTTCATTTGTTCACAGGTAACATGCATTTATTCTAATTTATTCTATTAAGTTGCGCTGATCATTTTTTATCTTAGGCCATGTTTGCAGGTTTTCCTTTATCTTGCACAGTTGGTTTAAATCAGAGTCAATGACTTGGCATTTTGGACAGCTATTTTATCTAAGAGAAATTCCCAAAACATGGCTTGTTGGGGGTACTCGAGGACAGGGTTGAGAACCACTACTATATATAGTTCCACAATTTAGTGTTATATGCAGTGTACCCAGTGATACATTTTACAGAATAATATATTGTCTGCTGTATATTTGCTATTGCTTTGTTGCAGTGACTTGCAGCTTGTGTGGGTATGGAGAGTGGAGTTTAAGTCTACTTGCATTCAATGCAATTTAAAAAGATCCAACAATCCTTTTGAAAACTATCTTGTTTATGTGTGTGTCAGTGGCAGGTTCTGGTGCTGTTTTGCTGCTGTTTTCCCATTTTTGGGGGGTGTGTTTCTATTTTTTTAGTAGTAGTCTGGACTTAATATATGGGTGTTGGACTTTTTATTTATGCATAACTTTTCATTCACTTTATGGACTACAAGTTTGCATTTATATATGATATATTTTGGTTTATGATTTTTATTTATTTATTCACTTATTTGTAATTATCATATTTCTTTTAGTGCAGCATGCTGTTGATAAAGTTGACACACGTGCTGTGATTGGCACATGTCCTCAATCAGGTAAAACAGCAGTTCCTGGATAGGTACAAGTTCTTATAAGGCAGGTCAGAAGAGTTTTTAGTCATTTCAGGTGGTTCTATCCAGCAAGTGTTCAACTTGATAAAATTCAATGGGAATGTCACCTGCCCGCAAAGTGCCTGAGCTCTGACATGCCCGCCAGGTGGAACCCGACTCTGACCATGCTGCAGAAGGTCATCAATGAGCACCCATGCAAGTATGGCATGAGGACATGTTCAGAGGAGTTGGGCTTTTTTTCCCAATGCCAGTGGCTGCTGATATAGAATGCATGCATGCTTTGTGACATAAAAAAGACTGTGTCTGTCCACAGACACTGCTGACAGCCTGACATTTTTAAAAATTAATCAGTTCTGAATCAGCAGCAGCTATCAAGTTGGTCAATAGTTTATGTATCCTCATGCTGCTCTTTGTGGTTGTAGTGTAGACTGGAGATGGGCTGAACACCCCCCCTGTTCGGTTTGCAGCAGAACTCCCGAACAGGGGAAAAGTTCTGCCCTGAACCACAAACTCCATTGAAGTCTATGGAAGCCAAACATTAGAAATCAAAGTGCCCATTTTGAAGACTTATATGCAAGTTATAGGCCATAAAAGAGCTATTGGAGTCTGGGTACTTCCCTGAGAGACATGTATCAATGCAAAAACATTTTTTTTCAACAATCGTTTTAAAAGGAGCAGTGATTTTAATAGTGCTTAACCACTTCAGCCCTAGAAGAATCTACCCCCTTCCTGACCAGAGCACTTTTTTCTGAATCGGTACTGCGTCACTTAAATGACACTTTAATTGTGCGGTCGTGTGACGTTGTACCCAAACAAAATTGACATCCTTTTTAATCCCACAAATAGAGCTTTCTTTTGGTGTTATTTGATCGCCTCTGTGGTTTTTATTTTTTGCGCAATAAACAAAAAGAGAGTGACAATTTTGAAAAAAAACGCATTATTTTTTACTTTTTGCTAACATAAATATCCCCCAAAAATATATAAAAAAACATTTTTTTTCCTCAGTTTAGCTGATATGTATTCTTATACATATTTTTGGTAAAAAAAATGCAATAAGCGTAAATTGATTGATTTGCGCAAAAGTTATAGTGTCTACAAAATAGGTGATAGTTTTATGGCATTTTTATTATTAATTTTTTTATTAGAAATGGCGGCGATCTGGCGGGACTGCGACATTATGGCGGACACATCAGACATTTTTAACACTATTTTGGGACCATTCTCATTTATAAAGTGATCAGTGCTATAAAAATGCATTGATTACTGTGTAAATGACACAGGCAGTGAAGGGGTTAACTACTAGGGGGCGATGAATGGGTTAAGTGTGTTCTAGGGAGTGATTCTAACTGTGGGGGGGAGGGGCTACAACACACATTACAGCAATCACTGGTCTCGATGACAGAGAGCAGTGATCTCTGTCCTTTCACTAGGCTTTTGTTTACAAAAGCATCTCCCCATTCTACCTCTCCGTGACATGATCACAGGCACCCGGCTGACACTGAGTCTGAGGGACCTGTGGTCACGATCACGGAGAATGCAGCGTGCGCATGCCCGCAGTGCCACTCCTTAAAGGGGACGTATCTGTATGCCCTTTTGCACACCAGTGCCATTCTGCAGACGTATATCGGCGTGCGCTGATCGGGAAGAGGTTAGTGTACAACAATAAAAATGAAAAAACCCTTTAAATATAGTGGCTGGGGGGGTCCCCTTAGTCTGCCTGTAAAGTAGCGCATCTGTAGCATATATAGAACATGCTGCAACAAAATTGACATTTCTAAAGGCTTAAAGATTTGGTGGTAATAGGGGATTCTATAATCAGAAGGACTGATAAAATAATTTGTCGCCAGGATCACCTCAACCAAATGGTTTGCTGTCTCCCTGGTGCCAGGGTTCGGCATGTGGTGGACTGGGTTGATAAATTACTGGGAGGGGCTGGGCATGACCCAGCTGTCTTGGTCCACGTTGGAACCAATGACAGAATATATGGAAGGTGGAGGCTCCTTAAGAAACATTTTAAAGAACTAGGCTGCAAGTTGAAGGGAAGGACCTCTAAGGTGATATTCTCTGAAATATTGCCTGTGCCATGCACAACACAGGAAAGGTAGGGGGTGATTAGAGAGCTGAATGTATAGCTAAAGACCTGGTGTAAGGAGGAGGGATTTGGGTTTTTAGAGCACTGTCTGACTTTTCATTGGGGTGCAATATATATGCTAAAGATGGTTTTCACCTAAATGAAGGGGTCTACTATGCTGGGGGAGAGGTTTATGGGAAGGCTGGAGGAGTATTTAAACTAGGATTGTGGAGGGAGGGTGAATTAGATTATAATGGGGCAGACAGGTCACACAGGGATCAGCCCCTTTTGGTGGGTGGAATGGGGAAAGATGGGGGGAGGGCTATGGCAGATGATATGAAGGTTTCTATGTTACAAACAACCACTGGAAATGTATAGGGGTTGGGGTGAACGTGGGATTACAAATACTCTTACAGAGGCACCATCCCTAGAAGATATGCAACTATGTTTCAAAAAATGGAGAGCAGGGTGGGACTTTTATTGTACCTCAGAGGAGTGTGAACAAATAGAATACAATACTATGATTATAGAAAAGTAAACAAATTTTATTTAACTGCCATAAGGCAGTACCTTCTATAAATCAAGTTAAGATACATTACAGTCTTTCTTATTTGAATTCAGGGTGTGCAGGACCCAAATATTTATGTAAATAATGTAATTTATATATTATCAATCAATATTTTATTTGTAGATTTCATATGATATTCTACTGTGCTACTTTCAAGGCCCTGACAAAGCAGAACTGTCCGCAAAATGTGTACTCCACACCTCTGTAAATGTTTGGGTCCTGCACACCCTGAATTCAAATCAGAAAGACTGTAATGTATCTTAACTTGATTTTTAGAAGATACTGCCTTATGGCAGTTAAATAAAATGTGTTTACTTTTCTATAATCATAGTATTGTATTCTATTTGTTCAAACTCCTCTGAGGCACAATAAAAGTCCCACCCTGTTCTACATTTTTTGAAAAATAGTTGCAAACTATTGGAAATGGTACTATTTGTACTAAAATAAAAAATATGCAACATATGTTTGCAAAATGTGACAATAAATTAAAGTGTTTGTTTACCAATGCCAGAAGTCTGCCAAGCAAAATAGGTGAGTTGGAAAGCTCTGGTGAAAGAGGAGAACTATGATCTAATTGGTATTGCTGAATCTTGGCTTCATTCTTCTCATGACTGGGCTATTAATATTCCTTGCTATGCTCTCTTTCGGAAAGACAGGGTAAAACGGAGGGGTGGTGGAGTCTGTCTCTATGTGAGAAGTGATCTCAAAGCAAGTGTGAAAGAGGACCTAGTTGATGGAGAGTGTGATGAGTATGAAGCCTTATGGGTGGAAATGTACATGGGTGTGCATACTACAAAGATTGTCATTGGAGTTTGTTATAGACCCCCCAGTATGAGTGAGGAGGTGGAGACTCAGCTCCTTGCTGTCAGGGCTTCCTTCTCTGAGCTGGCTGCTCAGCTGTCGGCTAATTGCCAGCTCCTATCTCTCCACAGTTACTCAGCTGTTGATGATATCCTGATCGTCAGTCCTGCCTACTTAAGGCGTTCAGTCCAGAGGATCTCTGCCTTCGCCTTAGTCAACATTACAAAGATGCTCTCCTGCATTCCTGTTAAAAGACTTGCTTGGCTGACATCCCTTCTGGCTCCAGATCCTGCTTGCTGTTTTACTACGCTCATCTCCAGCTCCCTGACGTTTGGCTTGTCTCACTATCCTTTCCGGTTCCTGAACTCTAGCTATGTTTTGACTACCTTTGTTCTATTTATTTTTATTATTAAACAAGTGTGATTTAATTGTACTTCTGTCTCAGTCTGATTTCATGGTTTCTGACAGTAGGCGAAGGACATGAATTCAGAAGATACAGTCAATCCACTTGTTGGTAATATTTTTTCCAGATTGGATGAGCAAGATCACCGCATGGATCAGTTTGCCATGGCATTACAAATGCTCCTGAGTCGCATGGCTCACTTGGAATCTCCCACTGTGGTTGCTCCAGTACAACCTGTGTTGCAGGCTGTCTGGTTTTGCTCCGCTTCCCCAGCGATTTGGGGGCAATCCAGTCCAATGCAGAGGGTTTCTCAACCAGGTTGAGATATACTTAGAGATGTTGCCCCAGGTGTTTCCCACGGATAGAAGCAAAGTAGGTTTTGAGATATTTTTGCTTTCTTAAAGAGAGACTTGGCCTGGGCAAACCCTCTATGGGAGATGCAAAAACCTGTTGTCCTGAGTTACCCTGAGTTTGTGACTTCTTTTAGAAGGGTATTTGACTCTCGCACGCTCCGCTTCTGCTGCCAAGTGCCTCATGTCCATTAAACAGAGTATGAGAACTGTTGCCGACTACACCATTGAATTCCGAACTCTGGCAGCAGAGGTTGCTTGGAACAATGAGGCCCTCATGGCTGCTTTTTCTCATGGTCTCTTGGATTCCTTCATAAGGATGAGATAGCAACCCGAGATATACCCACTGAGCTGGAGAAGTTGATCACCTTTGCCATCCTCATTGACTCCAGATTCAGAGAAAGACTCTATTTTAAGGAGTGCTTGCGGAAGCCTCCTGAATGTTTGCCTCCAAGCTTTGCAGTCCCACCCATGCCTCCCTCACCTCCCATGCCTCCTGGTACCGAGTCGGTCAGTGAAAATTAACCCTTGCACTTGGGCTTCATGCGTCTCTCTGCAGATGAGAGAACCTTTAGGAGGAGGGAGATATTGTGCCTTTATTGTGGCCAGGCAGGTCACTTTTTGAAGTCTTGTCCTACCCCTCCAGGGAACGCCCGAACATCTGTCATGGACAGACCTTAGGAGGCGTTGTTTCATCCCCAGTTATCCAAAAGGATAAGCCCCTGGTTTCGGTCACCCTTTCTTGGGCTGAGTCATCCGTCGAGATACAGGCTCTAATTGACTCTGGGGTTGCAGGCCTGTTCATTGATGCTGTCTTTGTATCGAAGCACTCGATTCAGCTGCAGTTGCGTGACACTTCACTTGCCATTGAGGCTGCTGTTACAGCATGAGGTACGATGGATACGCGAATTATCCGCCTTCAAGCATCCTGGTTTGAATGATGCTTTTAGTTTCAAACCATTTCTTTAGTGATATATTCACGTTTTTTTCTTTCTTTTTTCCTTTCCCTCTAATTCTTCCTTTCTGTATGACCTAATCTGCACTACATTGTTTATTCAATGTTTGGTAATAATTAATAAATTTTTATTAAATTCATGTCATATTTATGCCATGTACATCTACATTCTTCCTTTTTCTTGTTTTTTCAGTGTGGGTGATATACAAACTTTCCCCAGGCTGCAAAATAATTAATTATGATGTTTCTATCATTAATTATATATATATATATATATATATATATATATATATATATATATATATATATATTTCTCTATTTAGCATATCTATTTAGGTTTGACTATTTATATTGCTACCTTATAATGTGTCCCATCAGGGGGCCCTTGCATGTCTAGTTTGTTTCCTTAGTGGCCGTACAGAGCCCTAGAGATTTAAGTCCCTGACTCACTTGGTTTGGTACCCCTTTTTTTTGCCAATAACATTTTTTTATATCTACCATACTGTGCAGTGATCTATTTAGGCAGTCTTTAGCTGCCGTTCCCTTCACCTGTATGACTATATCTGTAATTGGATCCAAATTCACTTCCCATTAGGGTTTTCCCTCTCATAAAATGGCACCGCTGACTGTCTCGTCTATGACGTCATACCGAGCGTGCCACCTAACACCTGGCACATGCACACGGTCAACGATGACGCGATTGATGTTGCATTATGTGCGCCAATGATGGACCTCACTCATGCGTTACGGGTATCCTCGCTATGCGTCCTCATCCCGGCAGTGACGTCAGATGCCACCGGGATGAGAGGACTATATGAATGCGGCAATCTGCCAAGATCATCTGTCAGAGGCTCCAGAAGTGAGGGAGAGTGACATCTCTCCTATCCCTCTCCTCATTTAAAACATTTTTCCAACTTGGTAAGTTACCACTCTGTTTCTGCTTTGCTTTAAGCAGCTTCAGCGACTTTTTCAATAGTGATTTAGCCTCTATACTTTTTTCCTTTTTTGTCTCCTTGATTTTAGATTTGTACTCTTGTGAGCACAACTAACAAATCAGTGCCAACTGCAAGCCATTCCAGCTCTGCATGTGTTGGTGTTCACATTGGACAGCTGGACATCTTAAATGTTTAGACCTGAGCTGGATTTATTTTGAATCAGCAGGATACCAATTGATTCTATTTCCTTTTTCATCCATTTAGAGGTAATTTCTTCATCTTAATATAACTGTTGTTGACCGATGGCATCTTTTGAATCGGAGGCCAACATCTGATTTTGATTTTTTCTTTCAAATATTTTTCTTACTTCCCTTCATTAGGGATATATAAATTAATTTCCTCTTGCAATCGGACACATAGGTGGGGCACTCTGAACTTATATAGGACGCATAATTTTTCCATTTCTTAATGAAGTTTATATGCAGCTCTTTGGCAACCCAGGTAAGATTCATCTCCCTCCCACACCTATATTTATTTTTATATCCCTTATTCACATGACTTTTGTTATAAATGTAATGATTATTTATATATCGGTAATTTACCAATATACCTACAGTCATTTATTTGTTTGTTTATGGCAAACAATCAACATGAGATTTCACCTTTGTCTTTTTGTTATTCCTAGCATAACATGCATCTTACCAGAAACTCCTGAAGAAGCTCCAAGAGCGAAACATGTTGAGTGGTGGGACGAGGCTCACATTCAGTCCCCTCCAAAAGCCTCTATCCCGGGTGAGTCTGTCACAAGTGGTATTATTTGTATATGTGCCTCTTAGTGAAACTTATAACCTTGACACGGATGGTTCAATTTCCTCGTGTTTTTTTACTTTTATAATAAAATATCAAATTTCAGTGATGCTTTTATCGTGTCTTTACCTTGTTTCCATCCTTGAACACCGTTAAAGTCCCGGGGTTTGTTACCCCCCTTACCCCATTCTTTGCTATATATAAATTATTGGGATGTGGTGTTTTTTCTGATTTTTCTGCCTTAGTTGTTATCTTGCCATTGAGGCTCTTGACGGGAGACCCCTACAGCCTGCCCATGTGACTCATGAGACGGTTCCATTGTCCATGGCTGTAGGGGCTCTTCACCATGAGATAATCCAATTCCAAGTTATTTCCTCACCTAAGTTTCCGCTGGTTATTGGTTATCCTTGGTTACAGAGGCACAAACCCTTTTTTGATTGGCTCCGTGCTGAGGTTCACTCCTGGTCGCCACAATGCAGTAAGACATGTGTCACGGAATTTAGTAGACCAGACTGTGTGGACTGCAAAGAGGAAACCAGAAACACATGTAAGTGAAAAATAAGGGTGTTTATTAAATAGGTGACAAATAAGTGAAATATAAACAATGCAGAACCAACCACAGACCCACACACTACAAATAATATATACAAATAACTGGAGATACCGGAATTGTAACCAAGCCAGGCCGAGGTCATACACAGGGAGGTCAGCAGATGGGTAAGTATGGGAAACCAACAGGGCAGGGAGAGGATGGATGGATAGGCTGCAGGGCAGGGATACAAGGAGAACAGGGCACAGGAGGGACAGGTCCAGGATGGGTTTGGGATAGGGATCAGATCAGATCAGGAACAGGAACAGGCTCAAGGTCAGGATACAAGCAGCAAGGTCAGGGCACAGGGAGAAAGATACCAAGGCAAGCATGTGAGGGCTTGCTGGGTATTTATAAGGCTGCAGTAATTGACCTCATGTTACACCTGAGTGCAGAGGGTGCTGTCTGCTCCACACTGCCGGAGTACACCCGCTGGTGGACACCGGTACTATGGCCCAAGGATGCAACAGTGCCACCAGCAGGTGAGTCCTCTTACTACAGGTCCTAGGTGTTGGAAGACACACACTGGTGGACACTGGTACTGCGATCCAAGAGACTGCTAGCGCCACTAACGGGTAAACCTTTTCATGACAGTACCACCCCTCAAAGGAGCGGCCTCCGGACGCTCCAACTAGATGAAATTGTCTAAAGTTTATGGCCTCAAACCGAACAACAGATGAGGGCACATGAGGCTGGGCATCGGTACTTCAGGCTGGGCATCAGGCACTTTAGACTGGGCAGCAGATACATCAAACCGGACAGCGGGCACATCAGAGCAGACAGCGGGCACATCAGAGCAGACAGCGGGCTACGGGTTGTTGAGCTGGGCAGCAGGCTCCGGGTCATCGAGCTGGGCAGCAGGCTCCGGGTCGTTGAGCTGGGCAGCAGGCTCTGGGTCGTCGAGCTGGGCAGCAGGCTCTGGAACATTAGGCCGAACAGCGAGCACCGTAAGGGCAGGCTGGATCACAGGCACTGTCTTGGCAGGCTGGGTAACGGGCCCCAGCCCAGTGGGCTGGGTAACAGGCTCCGGCCCAGTGAGCTGGACACCGGGCACTGGTCCGGCAAGCCGAATAACGGGTACTTGCTTAACAGGCCGAGTGACGGACTCCAATCTAGTAGACTGGGTAACGAGCACCAGTTTAGCAGACTGGGTAATGGGCACTGTCTCAGCAGACTGGGTAACGGGCACCGGCTCAGCAGACTGGGTAACGAGCGCTGGCTCAGCAGACTAGGTAACGGGCAACGGCTCAACAGACTGGGTAACAGGCACCGGCTCAACAGACTGGGTAACAGGCACCGGCTCAACAGACTGGGTAACGGGCACTGAAACTTCAGGCTGAGACACGGGCACGGAGACTTCAGGCTGACACACGGGCACCGAAACTCCAGGCTGACACACGGGCACCAAAACTCCAGGCTGACACATGGGCACCAAAACTTCAGGCTGACACACGGGCACCGAAACTTCAGGCTGACACACGGGCACCGAAACTTCAGGCTGAGACACCAATATCAAGACATCCGGCTGGAAAGCAGGCAACGAGACACCAGGCTGGAAGGCAGGCAATGAGACATCAGACTGGAAGGCAGGCACCAAGACTTCAGGCTGGAAGGCAGACACCAAGACATCAGACTGGAAAGCGGGCACATCAGACTGGAAAGCGGGCACATCAGACTGGGAGGTGGAGACATCAAGGTGGAAGGTAGGCACCGAGACATCAGGCTGGAAAGCAAGCACATCAGACTGGAGAGTGGGCACATCAGACTGGAGAGTGGGCACATCAGACTGGAAAGTGGGCACATCAGACTGGAAAGCAGGCGCCAAGATTCAGGCTGGAAGGCAGGCATCGAGGCATCAGGCTGGAAGGCAGGCATCGAGACATCAGGCTGGAAGGCAGGCATCGAGACATCAGGCTGGAAGGCGGGCACATCAGACTGGAAAGCAGGCACATCAGACTGGAAAGCGAGCACTGAGACTTCGGGCTGGAAGGCAAGCATCGAGATATCAGGCTGGAAGGTGGGCACATCAGACTGGAAAGCGGGAACATCAGGCTGGAAAGCGGGAACATCAGGCTGGAAGGCAGGCACCGAGACTTTGGGCTGGAAGGCAGGCATCAAGACATCAGACTGAAAAGCGGGCACATCAGACTGGAAAGCAGGCACCAAGACTTCGGGCTGGAAAGCAGGCATTTAGACATCAGGCTGGAAGGCAGGCATCGAGACATCAGCCTGGAAGGCGGGCACATCAGACTGGAAAGCGGAAAGATCAGGCTGGAAGGCAGGCACATCAGGCTGGAAGGCAGGCACCGAGACTTTGGGCTGGAAGGCAGGCATCAAGACATCAGACTGGAAAGAGGACACATCAGACTGGAAGGTAGGCACATCAGGCTGGAAGGCAGGCACATCAGGCTGAAAGGCAGGCACCGAGACTTTGGGCTGGAAGGCAGGCATCAAGACATCAGATTGGAAAGTGGGCACATCAGACTGGAAGGTAGGTACCTCAGGCTGGAAGGCAGGCACATCAGGCTGGAAGGCAGGCACCGAGACTTTGGGCTGGAAGGCAGGCATCAAGACATCAGATTAGAAAGTGGGCACATCAGACTGGAAGGTAGGTACCTCAGGCTGGAAGGCAGGCACATCAGGCTGGAAGGCAGGCACCGAGACTTTGAGCTGGAAGGCAGGCATCAAGACATCAGACTGGAAAGTGGGCACATGAGACTGGAAGGTAGGTGCCTCAGGCTGGAAGGCAGGCACATCAGGATGGAAGGCAGGCACATCAGGCTGAAAGGCAGGCACCGAGACTTTAGGCTGGAAGGCAGGCATCAAGACATCAGATTGGAAAGTGGGCACATCAGACTGGAAGGTAGGTACCTCAGGCTGGAAGGCAGGCACATCAGGCTGGAAGGCAGGCACCGAGACTTTGGGCTGGAAGGCAGGCATCAAGACATCAGATTGGAAAGTGGACACATCAGACTGGAAGGTAGGTACCTCAGGCTGGAAGGCAGGCACATCAGGCTGGAAGGCAGGCACCGAGACTTTGGGCTGGAAGGCAGGCATCAAGACATCATACTGGAAAGTGGGCACATGAGACTGGAAGGTAGGTGCCTCAGGCTGGAAGGCAGGCACATCAGGCTGGAAGGCAGGCACATAAGGCTGGAAGGCAGGCACCGAGACTTTGGGCTGGAAGGCAGGCATCAAGACATCAGATTGGAAAGTGGGCACATCAGACTGGAAGGTAGGTACCTCAGGCTGGAAGGCAGGCACATCAGGCTGGAAAGCAGGCACCAAGACTTTGGGCTGGAAGGTAGGCATCAAGACATCAGACTGGAAAGCGGGCACATCAGACTGGAAGGTAGGTACCTCAGGCTGGAAGGCAGGCACATCAGGCTGGAAGGCAGGCACCGAGACTTTGGGCTGGAAGGCAGGCATCAAGACATCATACTGGAAAGAAGACACATCTGACTGGAAGGTAGGCACTTTAGGCTGGAAGGCAGGCACATCAGGCTGAAAGGCAGGCACTGAGACTTTGGGCTGGAAGGCAGGCATCAAGACATCAGATTGGAAAGTGGGCACATCAGACTGGAAGGTAGGTACCTCAGGCTGGAAGGCAGGCACATCAGGCTGGAAGGCAGGCACCGAGACTTTGGGCTGGAAGGCAGGCATCAAGACATCAGATTGGAAAGTGGGCACATGAGACTGGAAGGTAGGTACCTCAGGCTGGAAGGCAGGCACATCAGGATGGAAGGTAGGCACATCAGGCTGAAAGGCAGGCACCGAGACTTTGGGCTGGAAGGCAGGCATCAAGACATCAGATTGGAAAGTGGGCACATCAGACTGGATGGTAGGTACCTCAGGCTGGAAGGCAGGCACATCAGGCTGGAAGGCAGGCACCGAGACTTTGGGCTGGAAGGCAGGCATCAAGACATCAGATTGGAAAGTGGGCACATCAGACTGGAAGGTAGGTACCTCAGGCTGGAAGGCAGGCACATCAGGCTGGAAGGCAGGCACTGAGACTTTGGGCTGGAAGGCAGGCATCAAGACATCAGACTGGAAAGTGGGCACATGAGACTGGAAGGTAGGTGCCTCAGGCTGGAAGGCAGGCACATCAGGCTGGAAGGCAGGCACATAAGGCTGGAAGGCAGGCACCGAGACTTTGGTCTGGAAGGCAGGCATCAAGACATCAGATTGGAAAGTGGGCACATCAGACTGGAAGGTAGGTACCTCAGGATGGAAGGCAGGCACATCAGGCTGGAAAGCAGGCACCAAGACTTTGGGCTGGAAGGTAGGCATCAAGACATCAGACTGGAAAGCGGGCACATCAGACTGGAAGGTAGGTACCTCAGGCTGGAAGGCAGGCACATCAGGCTGGAAGGCAGGCACCGAGACTTTGGGCTGGAAGGCAGGCATCAAGACATCACACTGGAAAGAAGACACATCTGACTGGAAGGTAGGCACATCAGGCTGGAAGGCAGACACATCAGGCTGAAAGGCAGGCACCGAGACTTTGAGCTGGAAGGCAGGCATCAAGACATCAGATTGGAAAGTGGGCACATCAGACTGGAAGGTAGGTACCTCAGGCTGGAAGGCAGGCACATCAGGCTGGAAGGCAGGCACCAAGACTTTGGGCTGGAAGGCAGGCATCAAGACATCAGATTGGAAAGTGGGCACATCAGACTGGAAGGTAGGTACCTCAGGCTGGAAGGCAGGCACATCAGGATGGAAGGCAGGCACATCAGGCTGAAAGGCAGGCACCGAGACTTTGGGCTGGAAGGCAGGCATCAAGACATCAGATTGGAAAGTGGGCACATCAGACTGGAAGGTAGGTACCTCAGGCTGGAAGGCAGGCACATCAGGCTGGAAGGCAGGCACCGAGACTTTGGGCTGGAAGGCAGGCATCAAGACATCAGATTGGAAAGTGGGCACATCAGACTGGAAGGTAGGTACCTCAGGCTGGAAGGCAGGCACATCAGGCTGGAAGGCAGGCACCGAGACTTTGGGCTGGAAGGCAGGCATCAAGACATCAGACTGGAAAGTGGGCACATGAGACTGGAAGGTAGGTTCCTCAGGCTGGAAGGCAGTCACATCGGGCTGGAAGGCAGGCACATAAGGCTGGAAGGCAGGCACCGAGACTTTGGACTGGAAGGCAGGCATCAAGACATCAGACTGGAAAGTGGGCACATCAGACTGGAAGGTAGGTACCTCAGGCTGGAAGGCAGGCACATCAGGCTGGAAGGCAGGCACATCAGACTGGATAGCAGGCACTGGGTTGGCAGGTTTAGGTAGTTCAAGTTCAACTGGCATGAACGCAGGCTGGAACAGGTTGGTTGGTGTGAAGGCAGGTTGGGTTACTGGCAGGATGGTGTGGGTCGGGAAGAACTTTCGTTTCTTTTTTGGTTTAGCCACTGCTGATTTGTACGTAGGTGCAGGCTCATAAGAAAAGTATGTAGCTGGGCAAAAGGAAGACCAAGGAACAGTGGCTAGAAGAGGGTTCTTTGGGATTGTTACAGGTGGAGGAGAAGATGCAGGTGGATTAAAGGCAGGATAGGTGCTACACTTGGAGACTGGGTAGTAGTATTTGGTAGGGAGCTGAGTAAACTGGGCTGTAGCTGAGGTTGCCATAGGTGATGGGGATTTTTGGGAAGGCAGGTGATTAATGGCAGGGCTGGTAGAGCCCTTGCACACTGGGGCGGGGGGCGGCGTCGGCGGTAAAACGCCGCTATTATTAGCGGCGTTTTACCGTCGGTATGCGGCCGCTAGCGGGGCGGTTTTACCCCCTGCTAGCGGCCGAGAAAGGGTTAAATACCACCGCAAAGCGCCTCTGCAGAGGCGCTTTGCCGGCGGTATAGCCGCGCCGTCCCATTGATTTCAATGGGCAGGAGCGGTAAAGGAGCGGTATACACACCGCTCCTTCACCGCTCCGAAGATGCTGCTAGCAGGACTTTTTTTACCATCCTGCCAGCGCATCACTCCAGTGTGCAAGCCCCGAGGGAATGAAAGCAGCGGCACTTTCGGGGCGGTTTGCAGGTGCTATTATTAGCGCAATAGCGCCTGCAAACCGCCCCAGTGTGCAAGGGCTCGTATGGATTTTGGAGGGACCCCACACCGTTTATTTTTTAAGTTTGGCGTTTGGGGTTCTCCTTAAAATCCATACCAGACCTGATCTGGTATGGATTGGGGGGAACCCCCCAGTTTTTTGTTTTACATTTTTTTTTAGCGGCAAATGTTGTTTTTTTCAGCTGTCAGCGGGGGAAGCCTATTGACAGCTGATCACTCATCGGTTGTTAAAGAAGTTGAGCTTGGCTTCCCAGCCCCGCTCCTTAACAACCAGCCGTTACTGAGCCCTGATTGGGCAAAGCTTTGCCTAATCAGGGCTTAGAATGCACTGTGCAGCATGCAGTGCATTGCAGGGTGTTCGGTGGGATGAACACCCACCGAACACCCTGAAAATTCGGGTGTTCGCCAAAAGGGACACAAGCCAATGTTCGACCCGAACTCTTGCTTGGGCCGAACCGTTCGCCCAACACTATTTATATATATATTTATATATATATTTATATATATATATTTATATATATATATATATATATATATATATAGGAAGGCCAGTATGGTGGCCTGAAATTATGAGAGGTTCCAGGTCTTTGTCGGCGGTTGCAGCTCACTATTGCAGGTAGGATTCGAATCTTTCATAACATGTGCTATCTTGTGATTTGTTATGTTTCCTATCCCACATCCCTTGTTAAAAAACCTGCCGCCGAGTTGTTGTCGCTTATGTCCAGACATCATTTGGCACAGGCGTAGTACATTCGTAGGTTTCTTCTGCCTTGTTTGTCATCCCATCTTGAAACATACGATTCATTTGTAGATCCAAGCCTCTGAGCCGCTGTCGGTCATTGTCCAATATCACTCGACATAGGCTTCACTGCTTATAGGATTCACTGTAAATTTTGTTACCGTCTCGTCCATTTGGAGATGAGCATGTATTGCTTGTACGGGTTCTGTGGTAGATTGAGGTGGTAATTAGACCCACTTGATGCCTTGCCTGCACCCTGATTAGCCTAGGGGGTTCAGTGGTTGGTTTGTGTTCGGTTTCAGAGCTAGGGGTGGCATAAACTCTACAACAAATTTGTATCAGATTATTATTATTATTATTATTATTATTATTATTATTATACAGGATTTATATAGCGCTGACAGTTTACGCAGCGCTTTACAACATTAGGGCAGACAATACAAGTACAATACAATTCAATACAGGAGGAATCAGAGGGCCCTGCTCGTTAGAGCTTACAATCTAGGAGGGAGGGTCAAGTTATACAAAAGGGTAGTAGCTGTGGGGGATGAGCTAATGGAGAAAATAGTGCAGTTGTTAGATGGAGGCAGGATAGGCTT
Organism: Aquarana catesbeiana; assembly: GCF_042186555.1. NCBI lineage: Eukaryota > Metazoa > Chordata > Amphibia > Anura > Ranidae > Aquarana > Aquarana catesbeiana. Next base: position 450,642,290 of record NC_133327.1, read on the forward strand.
CTCTGAAGAGGAAAGTTTTCAGGGATCGCCTAAAGGTGGATAAATTTGGAGACAGTCTGACAGATTGGGGTAGCGAATTCCAGAGGAGAAGGCTCGGGAGAAGTCCTGGAGGCGGATATGGGAGGAGGTGATGAGGGAGCTAGAGAGCAGAAGGTCTTGGGAGGAACGGAGGTGGCGATTAGGTTTGTATTTTGAGACTAGGCTAATGATGTAGCTGGGGGCAGAGTTGTGGATGGCTTTGTAACTTATTGTTAGTATTTTGAATTGAATTCATTGGGTGAGTGGTAGCCAGTGGAGGGATTGGCAGAGAGGGGTAGCAGACACTGAGCGGTTTGTAAGGTGGATGAGTCTGGCATCAGCATTCATGATGGACTGAAGGGGGGATAGTCTATTTAAAGGTAAGCCAATGAGGAGGGAGTTGCAGTAGTCGAGGCGAGAGATAACCAGGGAGTGAATCAGAAGCTTTGTGGTTTTCATTGGTTAGAAAGGGACGTAGTTTAGAGATGTTGCAGAGGTTGAGGTGGCAAGCTTTGGAAAGTGATTGGATGTGGGGCCGAAAGGAGAGTTCAGAGTCCAGGATAACACCAGCACCCTGACATGTGGGGACAGGTGGATGGTTTTGCCATTGCTCTTGACAGAGAAGTCAGGGGAAGAGGCATGTGGGGGAGGAAATATTATAAGCTCGGTTTTGGACAAGTTGAGTTTGAGGAAGTGGTGTGACATCCATACAGATATGTCGGTTATTAAGTTAGTGATACGTGAGGAGACTGATGGAGTGAGTTGAGGGGTGGAGAGATAGATTTGTGTGTCGTCAGCATAGAAATGTTGAAAGCCATGAGAGGCTATCAGCTGACCCAGGGAAGAGGTGTAGAAAATAAAAGAGGTCCAAGAACAGAAGTTGGGGGACCCCAACAGAGAAGGGAAGAGGGGTGGAGGAAGTAGAATTGTAAGTGACACTGAATGTGTGTTGGGATAGGTAGGCTGAGAGCCACTGAAGAGCACAGTCATGGAGACCTAGGGAGTAAAGTTTTTTGAGGAGGAGGGGGTGGTCAACCGTGTCAAAGGCAGCTGAAAGATCCAGAAGTAGGAGTACAGAATAGTGTCCGTTGGTTTTTGCAGTTAGTAGGTCATTTGTGAGTTTTAAAAGGGCAGTTTCTGTGGAGTGTTGAGGGTGAAATCCAGATTGAAGGGGATCAAGAAGGTTGTTTTTAATGAGGTGGTCACTCAGTTGGTTGTAAACCAGGCGCTCAAGTAGTTTAGAGGAAAAGGGGAGCAAGGAGATAGGGCGTAGGTTGTTAAGATTGGTAGGGTCCAAGGATGGCTTTTTAAGTATGGGAGTGACCAGTGCATGTTTTAGAGCATTGGGGAAGATGCCAGAGGTAAGGGAGAGATTGAAGATGTGGGTTAGAGAGTATAGGATGGGGTCAGAGGGCGACCGTAGTATTTGAGAGGGAATAGGGTCCAGGGGACAGGTGGTTTGGTGGGCTATAGAAAGGATTTAGCAACTTCGTCTGTAGTAGCAGATTTGAATAGGGGGAGTGTCATTTGTACCTGTTGACATGGGGTCTTAGCTAGGGGAGATACCTGTAGAGTGGAGATTTCATCACGGATTGTATCAATCTTGTTTTTGAAGTGATTAGCGATCTCCTGAGCAGTGAGTAAGTCAGTGGGTGGAGGCGGTGGAGGACAAAGTAGAGAGTTGAAGGTAGAGAAGAGTTTACGGGGACTGGATGAAAAGGTGTTAATAAGAGTTGTAAAATAGGTCTGCTTGGCAGTGTGGAGGAAAGAATAGTATTTTTGGAGGGCAGATTTGTATTGGTTGAAGTCTTTGAGAGACTTAGTCTTGTGCCACAGACGCTCAAGAGCGCGACTACGTTTTTTGAGAATTTTAGTGTCATCTGTTTACCAGGGTTGTAGGGGTCAAGGCCTGATTCTGCGTGTAGTGAGGGGAGAGAGCTTGTCCAGGGTGGAGACAGGGATTTGTTGTAGATGGATGTGGCTTGGTTGGGGCAGGACAGGGGAGAGATTTTGTCATAGAGGTGGTCAGTAGCAGAATAGAGGAGAGAGGAGTTGAAGTTGCGAAAGTTTCTACGGGTGATGGTTAGGCGACTGGAGGGAAAGGTGGTAGAAGACAGGGGGAGACAGAAACTAATAAGGTGATGGTCGGAGAGAGGGAAAAGGATTGTTTGAGAAGTTGCATGGAGTGCATAGGTAGGAGAATACAAGGTCAAGGGTGTTGCCATCAGAGTGAGTAGAAGCTTGTACCCATTGCTTCAGGTCAAATGAAGAGGTTAGACTAAGAAGTTTAGAAGTAGCAGGAGTGTTTGTATTAGCAGGGATGTTAAAATCACCGAGAAGGATTGTGGGAATTTCCGAAGAGAGAAAGTAGGGTAGCCAGGCAGAGAACTCATCACGGAAAGTCGATAATGGTCCAGGGGGCCGGTAGATCATAGCAATTCTTAGGGAAGTAGGAGAGAATAGACGTATACAGTGGGCTTCGAATGAAGAGAGAGAAAAAGAGGGAGGAGAGTGAATAACCTGGAAGGTGCTCTGGGGGGATAGGAGGAATCCCACTCCACCTCCTTTGCGTCCATTAGGCCTAGGGAAGTGAGTCCAGTGAAGGCCACCCTGGGATAGGGAAGCAGGAGAAGGGGTGTCAGATTCGTGGAGCAAGTTTCGGTGAGAGCAAGTAGATTAAAGGGATTAGTGACAAAGAGGTCATGAACAGCAGTGAGTTTGTTGCAGACAGAGCGGGCATTCCAGAGGGAGCAGGAGAGAGGGAGGCTGGTGTTGGGAAGAAGAGGAATGGAGACTAGATTGCGTCTACTGTCAGATGGTGTAGGGTGATGGTGATGGGTGTGTTGGATACAGTTAAATAAGGGAGGCCCAGGGTTTAGAGAAATATCTCCAGCGATTAGGAGAAGCAGAAGAGTAAGGGAGGTAGTATGAGAATGTGATTTGTATGAGGGGACATGCTTCAGTGTCCTGGGGGGGTTGTTAGCAAGTGGGCTTAGAGTTAGAAAGAGGTGATGAGTGCAGTAATAGGGGGAGGGGAGAAGTGAGAGTGATATGTACAGATTGTGGGGTGGAGCAGAGGGGTAAAGAAAAGAGAGTTTGAGGAGAGAGGCAGCAATTGTGAAAAGGAGGATAGGTAAAGAGTGCATGTTTCAGAGAGGAAGGAGAGATAATTTGAAACTGGGGTCACCTGCAGTCTTTTGTAGTTTGCTTTGTGCAAATCGCTGAAGTGCAAGAGCAGAAGTGCCACTTATTTAAAGAACCCCACTTCTCTGGAAGAACCCCTGTATGTGCAGCCCCCTGTATGTGCTCCCCGTTAAGAAAGCCTTATTATATACTGTGTTGGGTGTGGATGGAATCTGGCAATTAATCAATTAGGAGGTGATATAAAGGCACACAGCTAGTAGAGCAAAGCTTTCACATCACAATCAAATTGCAGGACGACCAAGAGGCCAAAATTGTAACGATAAGGGAGCCCATAATTTAAGTAAGACTTAATAGCTAAATAAACATTGAAATAATGTGAACATAGCTACAGATGGAGTTGAAACAGCGGTGACAAACAGATTTACCAAGTATATATGTAAGCAGTCAATCAATTTTCAGTTTGCAGGACATGGGGTAAAAAAGCAGATTACCTTTGAAGAGAGAAGAAAATGTTCAGATTGATGGTGCAAGAGCAGAAGTGCCACTTATTTAAAGAACCCCACTTCTTTGGAAAAACCCCTGTATGTGCAGCCCCCTGTATGTGCTTCCTCGTTAAGAAAGCCTTGTTATATACTGTGTTGGGTGTGGATGGAATCTGGCAATTAATCAATTAGGAGGTGATATAAAGGCACACAGCTAGTAGAGCAAAGCTTTCACATCACAATCAAATTGCAGGACGACCAAGAGGCCAAAATTGTAAAGATAAGGGAGCCCATAATTTAGGTAAGACTTAATAGCTAAATAAACATAGAAATAATGTGAACATGGCTACAGATGGAGTTGAAACAGCGGTGACAAACAGATTTACCAAGTATATATGTAAGCAGTCAGTCAATTTTCAGTTTGCAGGACGTGGGGTATAAACGCAGATTACCAAGTATATATGTAAGCAGTCAGTCAATTTTCAGTTTGCAGGACATGGGGTATAAACGCAGATTACCTGTGAAGAGAGAAGAAAATGTTCAGATTGATGGTGCAAGAGCAGAAGTGCCACTTATTTAAAGAACCCCACTTCTTTGGAAGAACCCCTGTATGTGCAGCCCCCTGTATGTGCTCCCCCCCCATTAAGAAAGCCTTGTTATATACTGTGTTGGGTGTGGATGGAATCTGGCAATTAATCAATTAGGAGGTGATATAAAGGCACGCAGCTAGTAGAGCAAAGCTTTCACATCACAATCAAATTGCAGGACGACCAAGAGGCCAAAATTGTAAAGATAAGGGAGCCCATAATTTAGGTAAGACTTAATAGCTAAATAAACATTGAAATAATGTGAACATGGCTACAGATGGAGTTGAAACAGCGGTGACAAACAGATTTATAAAGTATATATGTAAGCCGTAAGTTAATTTTCAATTTGCAGGACATGGGGTATAAACGCAGATTACCTGTGAAGAGAGAAGAAAATGTTCAGATTGATGGTGCAAGAGCAGAAGTGCCACTTATTTAAAGAACCCCACTTCTTTGGAAGAACCCCTGTTCATAAAACTGTCGTTACCACATGTCATAAGTTCCTTGCCTTATCTCTACTGCCTTCATTTAACTTATCGTATCATTAAATGTATTCGTACCAAGTCGGTTTCTCAAAAATCACTACCACTGCTCAGGCTGATTCGTATCAAGTTGCGTCGGTGGCAAGAACGATTCAAATCCACGCCACTCACTTACTCTTCAGTCAGTTCCGAATCTAGTCGCACCAACGCCATAATGACCAAAATCCTTGGCTCTACATACCACACAATTTCAGCCTGACCCAAATTTAGTCACATCAGCATGACATCGCGGTGGCACAACGATTCGGATCCTGGGTTCTGCACTCAACACCATTTACTCACTCTTCAGCCTGATCCAAATCTAGTCGCATCGGCGTGACATTGCAGTGGCACAACGATTCGGATCCTCGGCTCTACACTCAACACCATTTACTCACTTCAGCCCGATCTGAATCTAGTGGCATTGCCATGACATGGCGGCGGCACAACGATTTGGATCCTCAGCTTTACATTACTTGTCAAGCATAAACATACACATCTCATTCCATCTATTCATACTTTGTTGTGGTTGGTCATTCCTACATGCTCAAAATTCCGCTATCTTTGTTTTCACCTTCCTGATAAGGCTGCTTACTTGCAATCATTGCAAGTGGCTCAAATCAGCCACTCTTTGTCTCCAGTGGCAAATCAGCCATTCACCTATTCTCTGTCGCTTCCCCCTTTAGGTCAGTAGAGTTTGAGTTGGTCCATCCTGCACCAGGTTTGGATGGTATTCCCTCAGAAAAAAAAAAGAGAAGTGTGTTCATAAATTTAAAAAAAAACACACACTGATGACACGGCTCGCACCTTCAACAAGGGGCCAGCCATACCCCAAACAGCTCTTTGTAACCCCCTTTTTAATCAATTTCCAATGTCACCTTACTACAGGTTTCCAGTCGACCCAGTTCTCAACACTAACCAGGACTTCACAAGCTAGGGCATCAAGTCAGGTGCATAGTACAAGGGATCCTTCCTGCATTTCCCTTAAGTACTCTTTCACAACATGTTTTACTTCACATACATGATTCGAGTTGCTCCTGAGGCGATAGTAACTGTCACATAATTCTGTGCACTTCACTCTGTTTTCAAAGCGAGATCCTTCACCACACAAACAAGGTCGCTAAATGTTAAGCTTGCTGGCAGTGCAAGCAATAGCAGGCCAAACATATGTCAATAAGCTACAGATCGCAACATTCCTACTTAGAATACCAGACTACAGCTCCCCGTCCCAGTATGCCCTGGGGGCACTGGTTCACAGGTTTGTGCCGATCACAGATGGGCACCCGAGCTATCGGTTACCCGGCCAGTCACCTCCTGGCTCACCTCGGTTGCCACGCATTCTTTTGAGTTTTCGAAATTTCCACTCGACAGCGTTCGTAGGCAAACTATGCCTGTCATTCCTTTTCCTGTCCTTCTCACTTTTCTCCTTTTTTTTCCATCTTTACCTACCCAATGCATCTGTCCCCTCCTGCCTTTTCAACTTATCTTAACATATGCACTTCCCCTCTCCTTGTCTTTTAGCCAAAGCCTTGTCACAGACCGACAGGGAAGACTTCGCCTTTGCCCCTCCATCACCCTCTGTGGGTTCAGAAAGCGGTGGCACTCAACCTCCCAGAGCTTGGACCATCCCCAAACTCACAGCAGAGCTGCGGTGCAGGGGTATTTCCTATCCTGCCACAGCAAGGAAAGCAGAGCTTTTAGGCTGCTATCCCCACCGTCAGTGGCAGCCCAACCTGGCACCCAGGCTTCTCAGCAGTCTATATCCTCAACTATCGCTCAGCTTAAAAAAAAAAAGATTGGGACTTGCAATTACACTCACTGTAGGCTCCTTCATGTTTGCCTCTCATGCCATAAAGCACATCCCAAAGTCACGGACAGCATTAAGCAGCTAAATACATAATGACTAGGCCACATGAATGTCGGGTGGCTCGGGTTATACCTATCCTCCCACCCGACTCCCTCAATGGCCTCCTTCCTCGTGCAGGGTTGCATCTCAGGATTCCACACCGGCCTCATCACACTGCCTCACACGAACCACGAATGCAAGAACCTACTTTCAGCTGCCACCGACGATTCACCTATTGGCATCTTGTTACAAACCAAACTGGACCGGGGGTACATGATCGCCCCTTACCAAGTTACCTTTCACCGTCTGGAGAGTCAGCCCTATTGGACTTGCCGAGGGCATGTATTTTAATAAATGTCGTTAGTGTATGATTGGTTCGCGCCTCATTTTTCTCACATGCCAAGTTTGATCTCCCTAATACCCTCAGAAGAATTTTCCCTTAAGTATTCATCAGTCGACCTAGCCATTCAAGCCATCTTTAGCATAGGAGTAGGCGCTTGGTGATCCAAAGCGGACATCTCAGACGCTTTCAAATTACTGACCATCAAGCCATCCCTCTAGCGATGGCATAGGGATCAAGTGGAAAGACATATTATTTTGCCACCAAATTGTCATTTGGTACTAAATTAAAAAAAAAACACAGCCCGTTGCTGTTCGATACTTTTGCCCAGTCCCTTTCCTGGACCCTGTGGCATTAGGCACATTGCCAGAAAGTAATCCACTATCTCGATGACTTCCTGCACATCGAAATACCAGGTGAACCCCCAGTTGACGTTGACAGTTTAAGAGGGGTATTTGGTAATTTAATGTGCCCATAGCAGAGATTAAAGTGGAATGCCTGGCACAGTCCAACACCTTCTTGGATGTCAAGCTTGACGCATGGTCCATGCAGGCCAGCCTGCCTCCCAACAAGTTGACCAGCATCAGGTCGGTCATTCACACCTTTACCCTTACTCGAGATTGTACCAAGAGACAGCTACAATTCTTGCTGGGCATGCTCAATTTCACCACGAGGATCATCCCTCAGGGGCGGTCCTTCACCTCACGCCTCTTAGTTTCCTCCCGCAGGTGCAAGATCCCGACCAAATTCCTAGGCTAGACACAACAGCAATAGCGAATTTGCCAATGTGGGACAAATTTCTCACAAACTGGAATGGCATATCAATGTTCATTCTGTCAGCATTCTCTTTGTTACCTTGTGTAGCCACGGACGCCGCAGCCTCCACAGGCAACCAGAAATCCTCCTGATCCTTGGGTTCAGTCAGTCCTTCTCACTATTCGAACTCTATCCCATTGTGGCTGCAGCTCAAGTCTGGGGGAGCACCTGGCCAGGGAAAACAGTGACGTTTGCTACAGACAATCAGGCCACAGCCAATATCATAAATATAGGCAGGTCCAAATCGCTATCCATCATGTCCTTCTGGGGCAGGCTGGTGCAACTATCCCTGCAGCATCAATTTAAAGTGCACTGCATCTATATTCCGGGCAAGTGCAATGTCTCGGCCAATGCACTATCCCGCTTTAACTTTGCATCATTTTTCTTACCAACCCTAGGGGCTAGACCTGTCTGAGTCTAGCCCATTGCTACCTTTCCTTACCAACCCTCTGAGTGGTAGCCAGTTCACCAGACACAAAAGAATCATCTTGCTTAACTTAGGCCTTGACCTCGGCCGATAATCTGGATATTACTTCCGGATCGGAGCAGCACTAGCAGCATCACAACATGGGGTACCAGACCATGTCATCAAGAGAATGGGCAGGTGGAAATTCCTCTTGCTTTGCCCGATACATTCATAATCCACAAGCAGAAACGTTGCAAGCCTTCAGCAAGCTTGCCCAGTAGAACGTTATCAGCTTAAATAAATAATTACCTCCCCTCTCCCCCCCACCACTATCAGAGAGATATCTATCCTCTTCAGTGGCTTCAATGCCCGGATCACTGGACATCGGGAGAGTGGTGAGTCTTCATCTGTAAGTGTGTTCATCTGGCCGGGTAAGTGATGGGGTTGTACTCCCCACTACTCCAATTCTTCTGTCTGCTTTAATCTACTGCTACATTGTCGGCTTTGGCAAGATAACAGTGAATGATAGGACTATAGTGTCCACAAGGAGATCTGTATACTGCACCAGCTAGTTTCTCATCATCTTTACTGTGATCTAGTTTCCATGAACTGTCACTGCCATATTATTAAAAACACACTCCATCTCCAGAATTCTACTGCAAGCCCCATAATAGGGCTATGCTCCCTGAAACACCCAGTTTTGCCTGGAATAGTACTTTATACACAATATTGGTGTTTCCAGCAGATGTGTGCTGAATTCCCAATGAACTTTCCCATTGATTAAATAGCGGTTAGCTTCTTCATATTTGAGGATTTTTTTTAACAGGGACTCATCCACTTACCAGCTGGTTTACGATCTGAATGAGGGCTGAAAGTTTGTTGTGGCCATATGTGTCTTGATAACGTTATCATATTTTAATTCATGTGGTGGAGGTATTGTTCTCTGTTTTGAATATTTATATGGTGGAATTTTTCTAGTAAAGAAAATTATTTTTTGTTAATACCTGTTGTTCCTTTTTGAAGAATACCTTTTTGGACTCTTTAGTTTATCCCCCCTTTTTATCATATGCTGATTTGATTTAGATGAACACACCTTATCACTGAATTGTATGTATATAGGTGAATAGTATCTATTACTGGACTGTGGAATTGTTATTTTCTATTACTATTTATTTATCTTTTTCCTTCCCCAGAAACATATATTACCACTTGCTTACTGGGCACTTAAACCCCCTTCCTGCCCAGACCAATTTTCAGCTTTCAGTGCTGTCACTTTTTGAATGACAATTGCGCGGCCATGCTACAGTTTACCCAAATGAAATTTTTATCATTTTTTTCACACAGATAGAGCCTTCTTGTGGTGGTATTTAATTGCTGCTGGGTTTTTTATTTTTTGCTAAATAAAACAAAAAGGGACCAGAATTTTGAAAAGAAAAAACTGTTTCATAGTTTGTTATAAAATTTTGAAAACAGGTCATTTTTCTCCTTCACCGATGTGCACTGATGAGGCTGCACTGATGGGCACTGATGGGCACTGATAGGCTGTGCTGATGGGCACTGATATGCGGCACTGATGGGCACTGATAGGCGGCACTGATGGGCAGTGATAGGCACTGATGGGCAGTGATAGGCACTGATAAGGCAGCACTAATGGGCACTGATAGGTGGCACTGGTAAGCACTAATGAGGCGGCACTGATAGGTGCCACTGAGAGGTGGCACTGATGGGTGGCACTGATGTTTGGCACTGATGGGCACTGATAGTTGGCACTGATGGGTGGCACTGAAGGGCACTGATAGGTGGCACTGAAGGGCACTGATAGGTGGCACTGATAGGTGGCACTGATAGGTGGCACTGATGGGTGGCACTGATAGGCACTGATAGGTGACACTGATAGGCAGCACTGATCTGTGGCACTGATTATTAGACAATGATGGGCATTGATTGGCAGCACTGGTGGGCATTGATGGGTGGCACTGTAGGCACTGGTAGGTGGCACTGGGGGCACCGGTAGGTGCCACTGTGGCTACTAGTAGGTGGCACTGGTAGATGGCACAGTGGGCTCTGGCAGGTGACATTGGTGGACACAGCCGCAGCTTTCTGAGTGAGGGACCGATGTCCCTCTGACAGAAGCCGGTGATCGTCTTTTTTTCCCCTCATGCTGACAGTGTGAGGTAAAAAAATACCGAGCTTCTGTTTAGATCACGTGATCAGCCGTCATTGGCTGATAGCTGATCACATGGTAAGGGGCTGAGATCGACCCCTTACTCAGATCTGTGATCACCGGAGTCTCATAGGTCATGCAGACTGTGCTTGCTTGGGAGGACGTCCAGGGACGCCCTCCTGGCAATTAAGGCCCGTACTGCAGCTGTCTTTCAGCTATAGCACGGGCACCAAGTATTTAAGGTGAGACTTCTGTGACAATCTTTTGTTTTTTTACATCTGCAAGAGAGCCTGTTCTCTTTAAAAACAACAGACTTACTTTGTGCATACAAAGGAGCATGGGCAAGCTCATGTCCATAATGGGGATGATATTGACATAGCCCCAAATGAACCACTATGCCTCAAAATTGATAGTCCAGAAATATTTAGACAGAAAAAAAGTGAATAAAGCACATGGACCAGATGGCATCCACCCATGTGTCCTAAATTAATTGAATGCCGTCATTTCAAAGCTATTGTTTCTAATTTTTATGGACTCTTTAAATATAGGCACCGCATTGGCCTTATGCCAAACCAGTGGTAGTATTCTAGTCATTAAAAGGGGTCTTTACCAAGTAACTATAGACATGTTAGTTTAACTTCTATAGTTGGGAACATACTTGAGATTTTAATTTAAAAAAAAACACATAGATAAGTTTTTTCTAGAAAAAATATTTTAACCAATAGACATCATGGATTCATGAAAGACAGAACAAATCTGATTTATTTTTAGAAAATGGTAAGCAAAACCTTAGACAAAGGAAAAGCTGTGGACGTGGTATAATTGTTTTTTTTTCAAAAGCATTTGACACGGCTCCCCCCACGCGGCTAAGGTGTAAGGTAAAATCTACAGGCTTGGAAAAATCAGTTTGTAAATGGATAGAAAACTGGCTAAAAGACCAAATTCAGAGAGTAGTGGTTCATAATGATTCATATACTCTGAATGGTCTAAGGTTTTTAGCTGTGTACTCTAAGGTTCGGTGTTGAGACTATTACTTTTTGATATATTTTTAAATGATATAGAGTCTGGTATTAAAGGTACTAGTAATTTTGGTCTTTGCAGATGAAACCAAGCTATGCAGTGAAATAATACCTTTATAGGATGTCTTCAACTTACAAGGTGATCTCAATGCACTGTTTAAATGGACGACTATGTGGCAAATGAGGTTTAATGTTGATAAACCCAAAGTTATGCAATTGGAGGTTTAAATATGCATGCATCATACATACTCCTGGGAGTATTACGAGAGGAATCAATTGCGAAGAATGATCTGGTTGTTCTGTTATATCAGAAGCTTAATAATAACATGCAATGCCAAGCTGCAGTTTCCAAAGCAAGGGAAATCCTTTCTTGTATTAATAGAGGTATGTACTGCAGAGAGAGAGAGATAATTTTGCCCCTGTACAAATCATTAGTAAGACCTCATTAGAATTTACAGTTCAGTTTTGGGCACCAGTTCACAAAAAGGATGCTGAGGAACTGGAGAAAGTGCAGAGAAGGGCAACCAAACTGATAAGAGGCATGGAGGAGCTCAGCTATGAGGAATGATTAGCTGAACTGAATTTATTATTTCTTGAGATGAGGAGATTATGGGGGATATGATCAATTCGTATACATACATACGTGGTCCATATAGTGAACTTGGTGTTGAGTTATTCACTATACAATCATCACAGAGGACAAGGGGGCATGCTTTACATCTGGAGGAAAATAGATTTCATCTCCAAATACGGAAAGGCTTCTTTGGAGATTAATAGACTCCCTCAAGAGCTGGTCTTGGCCAGCTCAGTAGATTGTTTTTAAAAAGGCCTGGATTCTTTACTAAATGTACATAATATAACTAGATACTAATATTTATAGGTAAAGTTTATCCAGGGAATATCCAATTGCCTCTTGGGGGATCAGCAAGGAATTTTTTCCCCTAATGGTGCAAATTGGACCATGCTTTATTGATTATTGCTTTCAGATTCCTCTGGATCAACTGTGGGTAAAAAATTTTTTATATGTAACTTACTGGCCAGATCACCAGGTGAAAATAAAGGAAAAAAGCCTTAAAAAGAAAACAAATGAACCACCACACCTCTAATTGGTAAGCTGCAATGTAATAAATGTTTGCTTTTGGGTTCAATAACACTTTAATCACTGTACTGCAAAATGATTTAAAGGTGCCCTTATAAACTGTTCAACTTTTTAACCTTTAACCTTAGAAAATTGCACTATATTTTATTTTAATTTTACATGTAATATGCCCTCTCAATCCCTGTGGAATAGTAGCAAATAATTATAAAAGTTTGCATCAAATTTTATTAACTGTTTAGGTAGAAAGTCTGAGAGAAAAAAAAAGATGTTGTGATCTGTTCATCCCGTATCAGGTCTGTGGAGTCTCCCTCTGAAATAGAAATAGCAAATAAGGAGTACAAACTATCCAATTGCTAATCAGTTCAGTTTTTCTGTCTTGTTGCTGTGAAAAAGCACACTAACTTATATTTTTTGATGATATAACCTGCCTTGTCTTTCTGTCTTGCACCGGGGTCTAGTAAAAACTCTTGCTGCATGTGAGTATAATATTTCTGACTCTTGACTGCAACATAATAAACTGTTTTTTTTTAATCAATATAAAATATGCCTTATCTATTACACTGACATAGTGGTTATCTATGTAAGCCAAGTAATTATGTAAACATGAAGTAAATAAATACACATGCAATTTACGTGATGCAAGAATCTAGTGTCACTGATGCTATCCCCAAATCATAATAGTCTGTTATTCCTTTGCTAATATCTTGGCTGTGTTTTAGTAAATAGGTGTGAATTTTTTTGCCTGGACAGAATATCCAAGGTCAAAAGAAGTGAGTTGGACAAAACACTAGGTGATGCTTCAGGCTTACCCTGCCATTTTTTGGAATTGGAGCCAACTCTTGTAAGTGGGCACCCAGTTGGCATTGTAGCAAGTCACTAGAATTGAGAACTTTTCAGTAGGAGTAATTGGAGATGTCTCCCTCTGAAAGGGCCCCAATACACTCTCCTCAGGAGATATGGTGATTCTGGTAGTCAGTAGAGTCATTGTTTTCATAATGTTTGACATTGGTGATTTCAGAATTGCTATTTCTGAATTTACATTTACTGCACCCACCTTCCCAACTCTTACTGACAATCCTGTCAATGAGCCAGCCATGGCTCTCTAGGCTGCAAACATGGCTTCCTCTTGTCTCACTACCTTAATGGCTTCAGGATAAGTGGATCCAGATAGTATCAGAATGTAGGGCACCTGGAAGGATCTGTTTCTTTTTGAATTGATCTATATCCACAGGCTCTATTCCTTTCTTGAGTATAATTTGGTACAGCCTCTCATTCATTTGTCTGATAAACTCAGTTGTTCGCTCCCATATTTAAACATGGGCTCAAATTGATAAATCAGATCAGAAGGTAATTGCAGAAGGTAATTGTGATCTGTTTTCTGACTGAACTTCAGATTTCTAATGGCCTGCCCAGTGGCTCCTCAGTGATCCATTATTTCTTTTGGGCTTGTGATATGTCCCATTGTTCCAAAGCCTGCATGTCTTGTTCCATCAAGGTCTCGTCTTCAGTGGGCACTACCTGTGTCCCAGAAAATAACCATCTATAGCCTGCCCTTGAATTGGCAGTGAAGAACTCAGCACCTATAGTACTTCACCATCGCTCTTCAACTCTGTCACAGCTATAGGCAAGTCACTAAACAGTCTCATTGCAAAAGTACCTGTAGGTGGGCAGTCCAATCAATTCCATTAACAGTATAACTGTTCATTAGAGATTCCAGATACATGCAGCAGAGGATCAGTGCAGTTCACAGGATCAATGCCCACTGCCTAGTACAATTCTGTAATAGCTTTGGGTTCCATCTTGTTTGTTTCTTTGAATGTGGTAATCACTCTGCAAGAGCTTCTGGGTTAGTCCTGGACTACTAACACCCACTTGTAATGCTTACCACAAAAGGAGCCGCTGATGTTTGGGTTCCCTTATTCCTAATGTTAGTGACCCATTGGTCAGCACTGCACTCTCTGGCATATCAAGGCTGATTGAAGGGATGTTTTTTAGACAACATATCCAGCAAAATAAAACAACAACAGCAATACCTAAAACAGTGGCAAAATAGAGGCAATAAATAGTGCAAACAGTAACATAAATGTGATAATCAGAATACCCACACAATCCCCCCTCCCACTGACAGTGATGACTGTTGGTTGATGGCTGGCTTTGGAGCCAACATTCTACATTAAAGTAGGAAGACAACAGCTTTCTAGAGTGTGCCAACATCCAAGTAAACAATTATTATTATTATACAGGATTTATATAGCGCCAACAGTTTGAACGGCGCTTTAAAACTTGAGGGCAGACAGTACACTTACAATACAAATCAATACAGGAGGGATCAGAGGGCCCTGCTCGTTAGAGCTTACAATCTAGAAGGGAGGGTCAAGTGGAAACAAAAGGTAATAACTGTTGGGGGGTGAACTGATGGAGAAAAGGAGAAAGGAAAAAAAAACAGTTGTTAGGTGTGGGTGGGGTAGGCTTCTCTGAAGAGAAGGGTTTTCAGGAATCGTCTAAAAGCTAATAGAGTAGGAGATAAGCAGATAGATTGGTGTAGGGCATTCCATAGGATTGGAGAGGCTTTGGAAAGTCCTGGAGGCATGCATGGGAGGAGGTGACGAGGGAGCTAGAGAACAGGAGGTCTTGAGAGGAACGAAGAGAATGAGTAAGTTGGTATTTAGAGTATAGGCTAGTGATGTAGCTGGGGGCTAAATGGCTAAATTGTGGATGGCTTTGTACGTAGTTGTTAGTACTTTGAATTTAATTCTTTGGCGGAGCGGAAGCCAGTGGAGGGATTGACAGAGAGGAGTAGCAGACACAGAGCGATTTAGTAAGTAACAAAAGGAAAAGGTTATCTCACATGGAGACCCCTGACATGCACAGATAACTTCAATAAAAGGGTACATTTATTTAATAAATCTTTAAAAACAAATAAAAGTTAAAAATAGGCTTTGATGACAAAGCCAACCAGTGAGGGGTGACTTACCTAGACAAGTTGTATATATGAACCCTACACACAGAGAAGAGTGGTAGTAATTGCATAAGTTTGAATACATATGTACAAATACTCTTGTCCAATGGGCGGTCAATGCGTTTCGCTATATAGCTTCTTCGGGACCATTTGGTTGTAGGGGTAAAGTCAAAAGTATTTTAAAACAAACAAACATTATATTAGAACTCATATAAATAATTTCACATCATTTATGTTAATAATGAATCATATAGAGTAGATGTATATGGCTTACATAGTAGCGGTACTTTCTTAGTCTCTAATAGTACAGTCTGGGGGGCGGACACAAGGGCTCAAGTTAGCCAAAGCAAAGGTGGATATATGGAGGCAGATGAACTATCGTTTCTGTTTTTTATATACATTAGAGTAATCTAAACAGAGTTTGTAATCTCAACAAAAAAATGGAACACCACAATCTGTGTTTTCAGCGTTAGATGGGCATCTTACTTGAACACAATATACAGTCAATTTGGAAGTGGTAGAGACATAAGTACACTTACACACATACCAACACAGGCTTAACTGGATGGGCTGGTGTCTTTATTCAGCCTTACCAACTATGAAACCAGAACAAATCCCTGGGGATCCCAAAAAGGAGTAGTTCTGTCCCTTTAAGCAGGAATGTAGAAAAGATGGTGATCAAAGGCCTCTCACCAATTTGAAGTTTATTACAAAGATTCAACCCTCTCCTGGGGTGTCTAGTACAGAGTTGACTGTAGGCAGTTTCTACAGTTGCAAAAGTACTTCACCCAATAGGATCACAGCAGGGCATCCTTTGTCTGGAGTATTGCTCATTTGCAGTCCCTCCACAGATTGGCTATGGTAGCTCTGAGCAGGTGGGATTGCAAATTCAGCAGCAGAACCCAGGTGGAGCAGCAGTGATTCAGCATGATCATGGCAGGAAAAGGCAGTCTCTGAACTATACAGCAGCTGTGGTCTCAAAGCAATGGAGTAGACATGTAGGCTCTATGACAGCCTAGAATACAATACCCATGGCACAGCACAATGTCCTCTGTCTTCCAGCAATGCAGTTCTTACCTTATAGTTTCCCTGCAGCAGTGTGTCTTAAGCAAACACCATGCCTTAAAGGAAGCTCAGCACCCTCTTGTTAGTCACCTGCTGCAGCCAGCACACATTACTCCACTCACTTTCCAAGTGAGACTGTGCTCCCAGTGAAGCCTTTACCAGTTTTTTTCTCAGCAAACCCCAGGACTTATAATCTCACGCCGTCTTTTTCTGGTTTGAGCCACTTTCTTAGAGTCTACCTTCCCCATGAGACCTCGCAGCTCCCACAGTGTTACCGGGCAATCCTGCTCTCCTGATAGGTGTTAGGCAGGCCTCATAGGGCTGTAGCTGCAGGCAATAGGAATTCTTCTTCTCCTCTCCGTTTGGAGAGGGGAGAGACAGAACAATTTCAGCAGCACAGCAATGTAAATGAGCTCCTATCCCAGCTGCCAGCTGGAGTGTGTGCCAAGCAGCACCCCCCTCCTTTTGGGGTCAATGCTTCCTGGTTACAATAATGTACTTTATTTATTATTTCAGGTATTGATATTGCACTGTCTATTTACACACTGTTTTACATACTGTAAAATTCACATCAGTCCCTGCCTTCAAGGAGTTTAGAATCTGAGGTCCCCATATCATGCCTCCAGCTAATTAGCTTGACAGCATGTCTTTGGTGTTTGGGAGGAAACCCAGGGTTGCCTACCACCCAGGGAGCACATGAAAACTGTGTGAAAATAGTATTCTGTCTTGGATTCAAACTAAAGTTACATAAGTGATTTTTTTCATTCAACCAGTGGGTTGAATGAAAAAAAAATTACTAGATTCCCACATCCACACATTCAATGTGAATGAAGGAACACTCCCCGCTGATCTATTGTATTCTGACACCGGGGAGACTTCCCTGCCATCAGAATACACTGATCAGAGCTGTTGGCTATAACCGGCAGTGCTGATTGAGTGGGGAAAGTCAGAAAGGCTGGTTTTACAGAAGTCAATTGGTAGATCAGCTTCTGTACAACCAGGCCAAATTTCAATCTATGTATGGCCAGGTTCAGGACTACAGAACTGTAATTCAGAAATTCTACCGACTGTAGCCACTGTACAGTTTTGTAAGTAACTACTCAAGAAACTGGCATAAAAGTTTTGTACTTTGCTGATCGATATATACACTTTGTTGAAAAATACTTGAATCATGCATTTCTAATAATTTGCAGGTGAAGCCGTATGCTTGAGTTTTGCTGCTTTAAACAACACTATCAATGTTACAGGAAATCTGTACTAATAAATATGAGGGCTGCTGTTACAGGTTTCTTCTCCCGCCAGGTGCTGTGGGTACACTGGAGGGTGTATCAACTGTCAGGACTTTTTTGAATAGACACATTGAGCGATCAGGACTGGGGGAAGAGGCATGCACACAGGGGTGCACACTGGGGGGTGATTATCAGATGTGGGCAGGACAGTGAAGAGGATTGGTGCTGTGGGGCAGGGGGGCAATTACAGGAACGATGCACTGTGTCTCTCCCTCCAGCAGCTGCAGGGAGAGCAGCAGTGCATTAATCCTGTAATTGCCCCCCGACCCCACCACACCAATCCCCCTCCCTCTCTGGGCCCCCCTGTGTGCCCAGGCCCCCTACAGGAGGACCAGTGCCCCCCCCATCAGTAGCCTTAACCTTATCAGTAGCTCTTGTACTGAGCTTGTTATACTGAATTTATGTGTGAGTAATGAGTTTTTCTCAGGTGCGCCATCATCTATTATAATATAGAGTTCATCTGGCTTGATATATAGTTTTTAATTATACTGGCACACTGGTCAGTCAAAAATAGTAATGTAATATATGCATGTTGTGCTTCCTGCTTAGTAAGCACTGATTGTGAATGTGTTTTTTTTTTTGCACTTGTTAACTTACTGCAAATCTTTGAGCTTAGTTCAGTGATTCTCAAACTTTTTTCAGTCAAGGTGCCTTGAAAAGTATTTTCAGTGTCAAGGCATCCCAGTCCAAGGCTTGGTTCACATTACAGGGAATATGCACAAAATTGCATGTGTTCCTGACACGCAGACAAATGTGCTACTCTTTAGCAGACACACAGGGGTGTCATTAACTCTTAACACATTGAAAAGCATGGTGAATTTTTGGTGTGGTGTGATTTTAAATTAACGGTCAGGGACTTCTTTCCCTACCTTTCTGTGGTTAGAGCAGCCCTTTGAAATACATGGGCTGCACTATATGCAGTATGCAGCTGCAGATGGCTCATTCACGCAAGAGGTTGGAGGGGGTAAAATCACATGGTTGAGACATTTTTACTATCCCCTAACTGTTCCCTCTTCAGCTGCCAGAGGCTGCTGTCAGGGTTGCAAACATGCAGTGTATGCAGGTGAATTGGGCTGTGCTGCAACTGCATGTATTGCATGCAGTTAAAAAAAAGTGATATTCAGGTCAAGTATGTTCTCATTGAAAATACAATATAATTTTCCGTTACCCATTTTAGGGAAAATAGTATTTGAAAATAGTACTGCAAAAGCTGCTATCAGCCACAGTGGGACCCCACGTCTGTGCTAGGAATGCTACTATACATTTCCCCTGGGATAGCCAGAGTCAGGACTTCTAATGCTGTTACAGAGTAGGGATGAGCTGAACTTGCGAACAAGTTAAAGTGTTAAAGTCTATGGGACACGAACGTGAAAAATCAACATGCTCATTTTAAAGGCTTATTATTATTATTATTATTATTATTATTATATAGGATTTATATAGCGCCGACAGTTTAAGCAGCGCTTTACAACATTAGGGCAGACAGTACAAGTACAATACAATTCAATACAGGAGGAATCAGAGGGCCCTGCTCGTTAGAGCTTACAATCTAGGAGGGAGGGTCAAGTTATACCAAAGGGTAATAGCTATGGGGGATGAGCTAATGGAAAAAATAGTGCAGTTGTTAGATGGAGGCAGGATAGGCTTCTCTGAAGAGGAAAGTTTTCAGGGATCACCTAAAAGTGGATACATTTGGAGACAGTCTGACAGATTGGGGTAGGGAATTCTAGAGGATAGGCGAGGCTCGGGAGAAGTCCTGGAGGCGGATATGGGAGGAGGTGATGAGGGAGCTAGAGAGCAGGAGGTCTTGGGAGGAATGGAGATGGCGATTAGGTTGGTATTTTGAGACTAGGTTAGTAATGTAGCTGGGGGCAGAGTTGTGGATGGCTTTGTAACTCTTTGTTAGTATTTTGAATTTAATTCATTGGGCGAGTGGTAGCCAATGGAGTGATTGGCAGAGAGGGGTAGCAGACACTGAGCGGTTTGTAAGGTGGATGAGTCTGGCAGCAGCATTCATGATGGACTGAAGGGGCGATAGTCTATTTAAAGGTAAGCCAATGAGGAGTGAGTTGCAGTAGTCAAGGTGAGAGATAACCAGGGAGTGAATCAGGAGCTTTGTGGTTTCACTGGTTAGAAAGGGACGTAGTTTAGAGATGTTGCAGAGGTTGAGGCGGCAAGCTTTGGAAAGTGATTGGATGTGGGTCCGAAAGGAGAGTTCAGAATCCAGGATAACACCAAGCACCCTGACGTGGGGACGGGTGGATGGTTTTGCCATTGCTCTTGACAGAGAAGTCAGGGGAAGAGGCACGTGGGGGAGGAAATATTATAAGCTCGGTTTTGGACAAGTTGAGTTTGAGGAAGTGGTGTGATATCCATACAGATATGTCGGTTAGTAAGTGAGTGATGCGTGAGGAGACTGATGGAGTGAGTTGAGGGGTGGAGAGATAGATTTGTGTGTCATCAGCATAGAAATGATATTAAAAGCCATGAGAGGCTATCAACTGACCCAGGGAAGAGGTGTAGATTGAAAATAAAAGAGGTCCAAGAACAGAACCTTGGGGGACCCCGACAGAGAAGGGAAGAGGAGTGGAGGAAGTAGAATTGTAAGTGACACTGGAGGTGCGTTGGGATAGGTAGGATGAGAGCCACTGAAGAGCACAGTCACGGAGACCGAGGGAGTAAAGTTTTTTGAGGAGGAGGGGGTGGTCAACCGTGTCAAAGGCAGCTGAAAGATCCAGAAGTAGGAGTACAGAATAGTGTCTGTTGGTTTTTGCAGTTAGTAGGTCATTTGTGAGTTTTAAAAGAGCAGTTTCTGTGGAGTGTTGAGGGTGAAATCCAGATTGAAGGGGATCAAGAAGGTTGTTTTTAATGAGGTGGTCACTCAGTTGGTTGTAAACCAGGCGTTCAAGGAGTTTAGAGGGAAAGGGGAGCAAGGAGATAGGGCGTAGGTTGTTAAGATTGGTAGGGTCCAAGGACGGCTTTTTGAGTATGGGGGTGACCAGTGCATGTTTTAGAGCATCGGGGAAGATGCCAGAGGTAAGGGAGAGATTGAAGATGTGGGTTAGAGAGTGTAGGATGGGGTCAGAGGGTGACCGTAGCATTTGAGAGGGAATAGGGTCCAGGGGACAGGTGGTTAGGTGGGCGATAGAAAGGAGTTTAGCAACTTCGTCTGTAGTAGCAGATTTGAATAGGGGGAGTGTCAGTTGTACCTGTTGAGATGGGGTCTTAGCTGGGGGAGATACCTGTAGAATGGAGATTTCATCACGGATTGTATCAATCTTGTTTTTGAAGTGATTAGCGATTTCTTGGGCAGTGAGTAAGTCAGTGGGTGGAGGCGGTGGAGGACAAAGTAGAGAGTTGAAGGTAGAGAAGAGTTTACGGGGATTGGATGAGAAGGTGTTAATAAGAGTTGTAAAATAGGTTTGCTTGGCAGTGTGGAGGAAAGAATAGTATTTTTGGAGGGCAGATTTGTATTGGTTGAAGTCTTTGAGAGACTTAGTCTTGTGCCACAGACGCTCAAGAGCGCGACTACGTTTTTTGAGAATTTTAGTGTCAGCTGTTTGCCAGGGCTGTAGGGGTCGAGGCCTGATTCTGCGTGTAGTGAGGGGAGCAAGCTTGTCCATGGTGAAGGACAGAGATTTATTGTAAATGGACGTGGCTTGGTTGGGGCAGGACAGGGCAGAGATTTTGTCATAGAGGTGGTCAGTAGCAGAATAGAGGAGAGAGGAGTTGAAGTTGCAAAAGTTTCTACGGGTGATGGTTAGGCGATTGGAAGGAAAGGTGGTGGAAGACAGGGGGAGAGAGAAACTAATAAGGTGGTGGTCGGAGAGAGGAAAAGGATTGTTTGAGAAGTTGCATGGAGTGCATAGGTAGGAGAATACAAGGTCAAGCGTGTTGCCATCAGAGTGAGTAGAAGCCTGTACCCATTGCTTCAGGTCAAATGAAGAGGTTAGACTAAGAAGTTTAGAAGTAGCAGGAGTGTTTGTATTAGCAGGGATGTTGAAATCACCGCGAGGGATTGTGGGAATATCCGAAGAGAGAAAGTAGGGTAGCCAGGCAGAAAACTCATCAAGGAAAGTTGATAATGGTCCAGGGGTCTTATATGCAGTTATTGCCATAAAATATGTTTGGGGACCCGGGTCCTACCCCAGGGGACATGTATCAATGCAAAAAAAAAGTTTTTAAAATGGAAGTTTTTTCAGGAGCAGTGATTTTAATAATGCTTAAAGTGAAACAATAAAAATAAGATATTCCTTTAAATATTGTGCCTGGAGAGTGTCCTTAGTATGCCGGTAAAGTAGTGCGTCTTTCCTGTGTTTAGAACAGTACCACAGCAAAATGACATTTCTAAAGGAAAAAATGTAATTTGAAACTGCTTGCAGCTGTAATGAATTGTCGGATCCCGATATAGATATAGATAAAAATCTTTGAAAAAGATATGGTATGGATTGTAATGGGAACCCTGCTCCAAAATGTAAAAAAATATGGCGTAGGGGTCCACCCCAAAGTCCATACCAGACCCTTATCCGAGCACGCAACCTTGCACCCTGCCTTTGGCCAATCATGGCTCTCACAGCAGAGCGTTCTGTGGTTGGCCAAAGCATGCAGGTCAGGTGCATGCTTTAGCCAATCAGCAGCCATGAATGCACTGCAATTTCTCATTGATGGTCTTGCCGTTCATTATGGTGCATTTCGTGGGCACTCAAATTTCCCACGAACGTCCAATAATGTTCGGTATTCGGCGAACGGGCAAACACCAGATGTTCGGCTCAAACGTCCGGCTCATCCCTATTACAGAGATATCAATATGAGTTCTTTGCAGAACAAAGCGAACACAATGCTTCTGCATTGTGGTTACATAAGAGTCAATAGTGACATAATATCTGATATTGTTCACATTTTCTGATTCAGATCCTGTCCTACCTCTCCCTATGGCAATAGATCACCAAAATAGTGGTCTACTACTTGCAATTAACAGTGATAAATACATTTCTATTATAAGTGATCTCTTGCTACAGTAGTTTATAGGAGAGGATATCTTCCCCTGACATGTTGCATTGTTAAAATGTAAGTAAATATGTTAAAACATATGCATAAAATATAAAATAGCCTCATGAACCCTCAACTTCTAGCAAACACGTTCAACTGGAAAATTTATTTTTCAATCTTTTTCTTTCTTGGTTCCTGCACATTTGTAAATTAAAAGTATGAGATGCAAGATACTGTTTATTGGGATAAACTATGAAAGGGACATTTTTGGTACAAAACTGAAAAATATCCAAAATGCAAATACAGGCCAAACAGTATTTCTAAATGTAGTTGTATCTAGGTTGAAAGTTTTTCCATACAATTTAAACTTTTGTTTGTTGTAATGCAATATTCCCCTTTCTCTCTTCTTCTACTTTCTGTACACAGCATGCAAAGTCCAGAAATCCCCAGAGCATGCAAAAGGGGATCTTAAGATTGAAGTATGACTATACCAATGAGGTAAATCTGCATAATTACTTCTCCCTCACCTACTTCTAATGTTAAGCATCAATGTGCATTCATTTGAAACTGCCTAAGCTATAAAAAGTTATTTTAAATGGATCACCTACAGGGTCAACATTGGTTAACTAGTATTTACAGCTATTGTATGGCTTTATATGAAAAGGGCTGGCACATAATCTAGATGATTATTTGAACTGAAAAATTCCATAAAAAAATGTATCTGAGATTAGCAGTCAGCAAAGACTACAGTAGAATAATATGCAAGAACCCACTGTTAAAGTTTTACTGAAAGCAAAACTTATTCATTAGATTTGGATATATGTCAGGTTTTATTGTGTTCTCTATTCGCATAGGGGAGATTCACTTTCTCAAACTGTGCTGTTTACCAATGTCACAGGGACTACAAGTGAGGGTAAAGTGAGTTGCAAAGAAAATTGTGGAGAAAAGAGGCATTTTCTCAATCAATTTCTCAAGAGCCAGGGAAATTTACGGACACATTGGAGGGGGCCTACCGAACCATCCCCACATCAAAGATCGGTTTATTCCTTTTGCACTGTTCATCGATTTTGTGGCTGTGGAAAAATTCATTGAAGCTCCTCTAGCCCAAAAACTTGTACTCTTGGTAAAACCTGTTGATATGCGGCACTCCTTCTTGGCTATCGATGGACACTTACTTTCTTGTGGTACCATATACCAGTCTCTAGAAATTCTGTATCAAGAGACTCTCTCCTTTCTAGTCTTTCTACAGGTTGCTTTTCCCAACTTTCTGGGTCTACACTGGCTACAGCAACATTCACCAGCTATCAACTGGTCCACTTTTGAGGTTATGTCCTGCTGGTCTTCCTGTCATTCTTGGTGCTTTTCCTTCTCTCCATTTTTTAAAATAGTACTGCTGGCCCAAGCTCAGGCCAATCAGCAAATCCCTACCATCTATGCTAACCTCTTCAATGTATTTTCTAAATGATCTGCTGACACCTTGCAAACATTTTGTAAATTAAATCTTTTGTGTGTACGTAAAGGTGTACTTTGAGGACATCATTTCAGTTATCCTTCACAAACCTCGGTACCATATGTGGATGTCCTTACAAGAGCTGTAAGAAAATGGTCTCTATGTCTAAGCAGAAAAATGCCTTTTTGAACAACAAATTTATTGTGTACATAGTCCATGAATGGATTCCAACAAGATATTAACCATCACTAGCTGGTCACTCCCTTCCAGTCTAAAAGCCACCCAACACTTTTTAGTGTTCACAAATTACTATCACCAATGTATTAAGGAGTACTCCTCCATGGTGGCACCTATCACAGCCATGACTCATAGGGGAGCTGATCCTAAAAACTGGTATCTTGAAGCTCTAAAAGCTTTTGACACCCTGAAGCCAGCCTTCCTAACTGGACCAGCTGTACACCAACCTGATAAGACTAAACCCTTATACCTGAAAGTTGATGCATCCACCATGGGGTGTGGGACTTACTCCTAGTCCATAGACCATCCAAAGCAAGAAGCATCCTTGTGCTTTCTTCTTCAAGAAGTTTTCTCTCACAGAAATGAATTATGGCATCAGAAATCATGAGCTGTTGCCTATTAGTTCCTTTTCCCATTTTAATGTATCCATTACATACAAACCTGCTACCAATACTACCAGAGCAGATGGACTCTCTGGGTCCTTTGACCCTTTCTGCTGTGAGAAAGCCCCCAACCCGGAGCCCATCATTCCATTCAAACAAATTCTGGCAACAACCTCACTAAAACTACCACTCCTCATAGCAAAATCTCAGTTCCACCAAATCTCATCTCGTCAACGGGAATCTCATTTTCCTCACCCAACGCTATTGATGGTTGGGGGTTGACAAGGATGTGAAGGGCTTTGTAAAGGCTTGTACTACTTGTGCCTAGATTGAGATTCAATCTAGTTCTCCAACGGGTCTTTTGCTGTCTCTTGCCTTTCCCAAGAAGTCGTGGGAGCATTTGTCCATGGACTTCATCACAGATGTTCTACCATCTGATGGCTGCACTCATTTGGGTTGTGGATGATTCTTGAAGATGGCACACTTTGCTCCTTTCCTTGCCTTTCTTTCTACTGCAGCTTTTGCACAAATTTTCATGTGAGAAATATTTTGACTGCATGGCTTGCTTTCCCGTACTGTCTCAGACAGAGAAGTCCAGTTCATATCCTAAATCTGGAGGGCACTCAGCAAATCTTTGGACATTAAACTTCAATTCTCATTTGCCTGGAGCATTTTTTCCATTCACTCATCTCTGTCCACCATGATAACTGAGTCTTTCCTTTGACATGGCCAAGTTTGCTTTTATCCTGTAAACATCTTCAAGTACCAGCTCTCATTCCTTCATCCAGTAAAATACCTGCTATGGCCATGATGCAAAAGTCTTTCAATGCCAACTGTCCCAGGTAAAACAGTGCCTGCTTGACTTAACCTCCAAATATAAGAAATTAGTGGATAGCACCACATCAAGTCACAAACAGTCTGGCTGACTATGAAAAATCTTCATCTTAAGAAGACTTTGGCCGAGTTTGCTCCACCCTACATTGGAACTTTTGACATTTCTGCTAATGTCAGTCCAGTGTATTTCAAACTTCTATCACCCCCCTCATTTCCATACAGTGTATTGCCAAGAAATGTGGCATGTCACATGACTAGGAAATATTTTAGAAATGGCCTGCTGCAGTTTGGCCACTATAGTCACTACTATCCAGCTTGCTACAGTCTAGTCACTATGGTCCAATCCACTAGGATTCAGTCTGCCACTCTGCAAGGCCAGTTTCAGGTTCAGTGTCTCTGCTTGTTTTACTATTTGTGCTAGCAGTTCCTATTTCAGCAAGCCTCTTCTTTAGCTTTCTGGACATCAATCTTTCTCCACATCCATACGTACGTATTGGGAGACCTGGGGGAAGCTTGCAGCTAAGTCAAAACTCCTGTAAGGGGGCACATGTCAGAACACCAGTTACCCCTTATGCCGTGTACACACGGTCGGACTTTTCAGCAACAAAAGTCCGACGGCCTGTCCGACAGACTTTCAACGGACTTTTGGCGGACTTTCTAATGAATGGACTTGCCTACAAATGATCACACAAAAGTCTGACAGCCTAGTACGCGGTGACGTACACCAAGTCCGACGAGACTATAAAACGGAAGTTCAATAGCTCCTACAACACCCTTTGGGCTCCTTCTGCTAATCTCGTGTTTATCTCGTGTTAGTAGAAGTTTGGTGAGAGACGATTCGTACTTGTGAGACTCGTATTTTTCAGATCGTTTAACTGTTGTTCAGTTTGTGCTTGTGAGGTTTGTATCTGCTTTTCAGTGCATGTGGTCAGTTCGCATTGATTCATTCAGTGTCTTGTTGCTGATTTTCAGCTCGCTCTTCATAGGCCTTGCTGTTCTTCGGTGCGTTCTGACCAGCCGACTGTTTTGAAGCGATGTTGCATGTACGTACTCATCGTAGAGTTTGTGCTTTGTATGTGCTTGGTGCTGTAGTTCATTCTTCAGCCCAAGCTCAGCCCATGGACAGGGAGAGGAGGAGTTCATGGATTGGTTGCTCCAGAGTGACCAATTCTGTCACATGCCTTTGCTTCGTGAGATCTGTGAGAATAATCCTGAGGATTTCAGGAACTTTCTCCGGATGACGGACCCCGTTTTTGACCATTTGTTGGCATTGCTGCCCCCTTATATCAGCAGGCAGGATACCTGCATGAGGCAAGCCATCACTGAGGAGCAGAGGCTAGTCACCACTTTGCGTTACTTGGCGACAGGGAGAAGCCTGCAGGACCTTAAGTTCTCGACAGGCATCTCCCCCCAGGATCTGGGGATTATTATCCCAGAGACCTATTCTGCCATCATCCAGGTCCTGCAGAAGGACTATATTAAGGTAAGATTTATCCTTTAACATCACATTTAATTGTATTTAATGTTTGCTAATGTAATGTATTTCTTTATTCCAACACTAATTTCCAAGATTGCAATATAGTGTGAATGTCCCCTTTTTCCTCATGCATGCTGTCATTTTTAATGCTCTTTTTTGTCCTGCGTGCATATTTGCCTTCACTAACCTCCCCAGCATGCAATATCCACCTAGTATATTCACTTTAATGTATTTTGTCAGCTCCATTGTAGTACTTTACCCTAACATTTATGCAAATGGTCTGTGTGTACTTAAGTTGATTAAGAATCCCCTCCCCCCCTTAAAATTTATGCAAATGGTCTGTGTGTACTTAAGTTGATTAAGAATCCCCCCCCCTTAAAATGTATCCAAATGGTCTGTGTGTACTTAAGTTGATTAAGAATCCCCTCCCCCCTTAAAATTTATCCAAATGGTCTGTGTGTACTTAAGTTGATTATGAATCCCCTCACCCCTTAAAATGTATCCAAATGGTCTGTGTGTACTTAAGTTGATTAAGAATCCCCCCCCCTTAAAATGTATCCAAATGGTCTGTGTGTACTTAAGTTGATTAAGAATCCCCCCTTAAAATTTATGCAAATGGTCTGTGTGTACTTAAGTTGATTAAGAATCCCCTCCCCCCTTAAAATGTATGCAAATGGTCTGTGTGTACTTACGTTGATTAAGAATCCCCTCCCCCCTTAAAATGTATGCAAATGGTCTGTGTGTACTTAAGTTGATTAAGAATCCCCTCCCCCCCTTAAAATTTATCCAAATGGTCTGTGTGTACTTAAGTTGATTAAAAATCCCCTCCCCCCTTAAAATTTATGCAAATGGTCTGTGTGTACTTAAGTTGATTAAGAATCCCCCCTTTAAATTTATGCAAATGGTCTGTGTGTACTTAAGTTGATTAAGAATCCCCCCCTTTAAAATTGATCCAAATGGTCTGTGTGTACTTAATTTGATTAAGAATCCCCCCCTTAAAATGTATGCAAATGGTCTGTGTGTACTTAAGTTGATTAAGAATCCCCCCCCCCTTAAAATGTATGCAAATGGTCTGTGTGTACTTAAGTTAATTAAGAATCCCCCCCTTAAAATGTATGCAAATGGTCTGTGTGTACTTGAGTTGATTAAGAATGTTTTTTGAATTTCCCTTGCATGTGATTGGGTACTCTTTGCAACATGAAGCCTTACCTCATTTACTAAGCTCTGGAGCAACTGCACTTGCAGAGTGCAACCACTGCACTTTTCAAAGCGCACAGTCTTTTTGTCTTTAGTAAATCAACCCCTGTGTGTCCTTAACTTGATTCAAAATTTCCACCCCCCCATAAAATGTATCAATGTGCCATCAGAGGGGGTAAGGAATCTGATAAGTGGGCCTTTATATTTTAGTCTTTAAATAATATTTCAATTAATGTTATACTGATGCTGGGCACTAATGTTTTTTGTGTAATGTGCTTGCAATGTTATGCAATGTGCTTGCAATGTTATAACTGATTTTTGGTTTTTCTTGTTTTACTCCCCAGTTTCCTTCAACGCCACAGGAATGGCAGATTGTGGCATCCCATTTTTCCACCCGTTGGGACTTTCCCAACTGTGGAGGGGCTATAAATGGGAAACACGTCCACATTGTGCCACCACCCCATTCGGGGTCATACTATTTTAATTATAAGAGGTTCCATAGTATTGTCTTAATGGCGGTTTTGTCGGCACAATATGAATTTCTGTATGTGGACGTGGGGTAGAATGGCCGGATGTCGGATGGAGGAGTCTTCCCCCAGACGGAGTTCTACCAGCGTCTCCAGAGTGGTGGCCTGGGATTGCCACCTGATGTCGATAACGTGGAAGGACTCCCCTTTGTCTTCATAGCAGAGGAAGCCTTCGGTCTGAGCAAGCACCTCATGAGGCCATTCCCCCAAAGGACCCTCACCCCGGAGAGGAAGGTTTTTAACTTCCGGCTGGCCAGAGTGAGAAGAGTTGTGGAGAATGCTTTTGGGATTCTGGCCAGCCGGTTCTGTCTGTTTCAGACAGCTATCCACATGGCGGAATACAAACTCAATCACATTGTTATAGCGTGCTGCATCCTGCACATTTATTTAAACAAACATTCAACCAATTATATGGTTTCACTTGGGCCTGAGGCCAGACTTATGGACAATCCTCTGACGG